>NC_053391.1:337104787-337197667 GCF_905171765.1 Bufo bufo | reverse complement strand
GATCGATTGAGCAGAAGTTTTTCATCGCCAGCAATGGGTTAATGTCAGCCACCAATGGATCAGATTATTTTTAAAAATTTCGGTCCTTGTCACCTATGCAGAGCAGGGGTTTATTCACGGCAAAAATTGTAAAATGTCAACCCAAGAATGAAACAGAAAAAATTGTGAAATTTATTAACCTGTCTACTAGGTAGAACAGGGGTCTATCACAGCCAAAAATTGTTGAATGTCACCTGAAAATGTAACAGAAAAATTAGTGAAATTTATTAAGCTGTCAACTAGGTAGAGAAGGGGTATTTCACAGCCAAAAATTGGTGAATTTCACCCGAAAATGTAACAGACATATTATTGATTTTTTTTTACCTGTCTACTAGTTATAGCAGTGGTATATCACACCCAGAAATTTGTGAATTTCACCCGAAAATGTAACAGACAAATTAGTGAAATGACATAAAATAAAATACGTACAAATAAAAACAAAAACTTGATTTATGAGGTGGAGGTCCATATGGAGTAGGAGTATGAGGAGGCAGTGGACGTAGCGGTGTAGGTGTAAGCAGCGGTGGAGGAGGACGAGCTAGCCAACACTGGTTTTTGGTTTTAATTTTTGTATTTTTGTATTTTGTATTTTATATATTTTTTTTATTAGGGTACAATATATGTGAAATATCTAAAATACAAGAATGAACAATTGTGCTGTAGTATAACAATGGCTGGTTAAGGCCGGTATACATGTCTATTCTGCAAAAGGTACTGACAAGTCCTGTGAAATCCATGCCTAGTTCATTTTAATGAACGTGAGCATGTCCACATTGGCTGTGGACAGGCGGCTGTGCTTGTCTGTGATGACGCCCCCTGCCTTGCTAAACACACGTTCAGATAATACACTTGCTGCAGGGCAGGCCAGCACCTCCAAGGCGTAAAGGGCAAGCTCAGGCCATGTGCCCAATTTGGAGACCCAGAAGTTGAAGGGGGCAGACCAGTCATTCAGTACGTGTAGGCTTGTGCACACATACTGCTCCACCATGTTGGTGAAATGCTGCCTCCTGTTAAGACGTTCCATATCAGCTGGTGGTTCTGGTTGTTGTGGCGTTCTGACAAAGCTTTTCCAAATTTCGGCCATGCTAACCCTGCCTTCTGCTGGCGGTGCCACAGCTGCATTGGCGACCTCTTCCTCCTCCTCTACCTTCGCCTTGTGCTTCCACTGTGCCCCCGCTGTCAGGTGCGAATGCCACCAGCAGCGTGTTTACCAGTGTGCGCTTGTACTTGCGCATCTTACGATCATGATCCAGTGAGGGAATTAAGGACGGTACGTTGTCCTTGTAACAGGGATCCAGCAGCGTGGCCACCCATTAATCAGAACAAGTTAGAATGTGGGCAACTCGGCGGTTGTTGTGGAGACACTGCAGCATGTAATCGCTCATGTGTGCCAGGCTGCCCACAGGCAACGAAAAGCTGTCCTCTGTGGGAGGTGTATTGTCTGTGTCCTCTGTATCTCCCCAGCCACGCACTAGTGATGGCCATGAGCTGGTCTGGGTGCCACCCTGCTGTGAACATGTTTCTTCCTCTTCCATCTCCTCCTCCTCATCCTCCACCTCGTCATCCTCCAGAACTGTGCCCTGGCTGGACAATAGTGTACCTGGCGTTTGTGGGTGCAGGAAACCACCCTCGGAGCAACTTGGAAATGACTGGCCCGAAAACCCAATGAAATGATCCCTCTTCCTCCTCTTTCTCCTCCTGTGCCACATCCTCTTCTATCATCGCCAGCAGCGTTTTTTCAAGGAGGCATATAAGTGGGATAGTAACGCTGAGAACGGCGTTATCAGCACTGGCCATGTTGGTGGAGTACTCGAAAAAGCGCAACAAGGAACACAGGTCTCGCATGGAGGCCCAGTCATTGGTGGTGAAGTGGTGCTGTTACGTAGAGCGACTCACCCATGCGTGCTGCAGCTGAAACTCCACTATCGCCTGCTGTTGCTCGCACAGTCTGGCCAGCATGTGCAAGGTGGAGTTCCACCTTGTGGGCACGTCGCAAATGAGGCGGTGAGCGGGAAGGCCGAAGTTACGCTGCAGCACTGACAGGTGAGCAGCAGCAGGGTGAGAACGCCGAAAGAGCGCACAGACGGCCCGCACTTTATGCAGCAGCTCTGACATATCAGGAAGCAACAGGAGGCAAACTGAAGCACCCTGCAATCCTCGGTGGTGAAAGGACATGTGCCAAACTACTATCCGCCTTAGGCCCAGCTGCCACTGCATTTACCCAGTGTGCTGTTATGGAGATATAACGTCCCTGACCGTGTTTACTGGTCCACGTATCCGTAGTGAGGTGCACCTTGCCACAGATGGCGTTGCGCAGTGCACCCCTGATTTTGTCCCCCACTTGGTTGTGCAGAGAAGGGATGGCACGCCTGGAAAAGTAGTGGCGGCTGGGCACGACGTACTGTGGGACAGCCACAGCCATAAGACTTTTAAAACTCTCTGTCTCCACCAGATGGAATGACAGCATTTCAAAGGCCAGTAATTTTTAAATGCTGGCATTCAGGGCCAGGGATCGCGGGTGGGTAGGTACTTCCTCTTCCGCTACAGTGTTTGGGAGATGGAGAGCTGAACGCTTCCGTGGGACATTGTGGAGATGCTTGGTGACCCAGATGTTGGTGTTGCTGGCAGATCCTCTGATTGCAGGGGAAGGGGGGGGCAGGTGGCACTGTCACTCCAGATGTGGATGAAGAGGCCGAGACTGCAGCAGAAGAGGAAGCAGGAGGACCCAGAGATCTTTCTTGGTTTTTAAGATGTCTACTCCACTGCAGCTCGTGCTTTGCACTTAGATGCCTGGTCATGCAGGTTGTGCTCAGGTTGAGAACGTTTATGCCTCGCTTCAGGCTCTGATTGCACAGCGTGCAAACGACTCGTGTCTTGTCGTCAGCACATTGTCTGAAGAACTGCCACGCCAGGGAACTCCTTAGAGCTGGCTTTGGTGTGCTCGGTCCCTTGCTGCGGTGGGCAGTAGGAGGCGTACTGTCTAGGGGGCAACCGCTCCGCTTTTGCACTCTGCTCCCTCTTCTGCTGTGCTGGTGGCTCTGTGCGACCACCGCCTCTTCCTCCGAACTACACAGGTCACTCGCATGACCTTGATTTCATGTCGGGTCGAGGACGTCATCGTCCTCCACATAATCTTGCACCCAGTCTTCACCCCTGCCCTTCTTGTCGGTCTGCATACTTTTGAAAGCCCCAGCAGTTGGCACCTGTGTTTCGTCATCATCCGAGACGTGCTGCGATAGTCCTCCCATGTACTCATCTTGAAACATAAGTGGTTGGGCATCGGTTTACTCAATCTCTTCCACTTTTGGGGCAGGGCTAGGTGGATGGCCCTGGGAAACCCATGCTAACAGTCATCAAAAAGCAGAAGAGACTGCTGCATGACTTGGGGCTCAGACTGCTTGGCTGATTTGCAAGGGGGTGAGGTGAAAGACTGATGGACATCAGCTGCAGGTTCCAACTCTGATCTTTCAGCAGGAGACTGGGTGGGAGACAATGTGAAGGAATTGGAGGCACTGTCAGCAACCCAATCTACTATTGCCTGTACTTCTTCTGGCCTCACCATTCGTAGAGCCGCATTAGGCCCGACCAAATACCACTGCAGGTTCTGTCGCCTACTCGCACCTGAGGTAGGTGTTTCACTTGTGCGTGTAGCTGGCACAGATCGACCACGTCTTCTCCCTGCAACAGGAGCTCCACCCACCAGCAGCACCACGAACTTGGTCACGTCCCTTATTTGACGCTCTTCTCATATTACTCAAATTTAGGATCTTGCCTTAAATGGGTGTTAGCAGAATAGAACCACAGTATCTAAAGGGTGTATCTCACAATGACATATGCAGCAAAGGCTGAACAATTTATTTTTTTGCCCTAAATGGTTGTTTTTCTAATAGTAGAATAGAACCACAGTATCTAAAGGGTGTATCTCACACGTACAGATGCAGACTAGGCCGCAATTAAAGATTTTTGCCCAAAATTGGTGTTTTTCTAATAGCAGAATAGAACCACAGTATCTAAAGGGGGTATCTCACAATGACATATGCAGCAAAGGCTGCAAAATGTAGTTTTTTGCCGAAAATGGGTGTTTTTTTAATAGCAGAATAGAACCACCGTATTTAAAGGGTGTATCTCTTACGTACAGATGCAGACTAGGCCGCAATTAAAGATTTTTGCTCAAAATGGGTGTTTTATTAATAGCAGAATAGAACCACAGTATCTAAAGGGTGTATCTCACAATGACATATGCAGCAAAGGCTGCAAAATTATGTTTTTTTTTTGCCCAAAATGGGTGTTTTTTTACTAACAGAATATGACAGCAGTATATAACCCTTGAATTTCACATGTGCAGATGCAGCAAGGGCTGTAAAATTGTGTATTTTGCCCAAAAAGGGTGATTTTTAAAACCCAGAAAATTATAGCTGTATTTCTAGCTTAAATTGCACAATGACTAATGCGGCAGAGGCCCGAAATGAAGGTTATTGCCGAGAATGGGTGTTTTTTCAAAGCCAGAAAATTATTGAAGTATTTCAAACTTGTTTTGAACAATCACAGATGCAGTAAGGGCTGCAATATTAAGTATTTTGCCCAAAAAGGGTGTTTTTTTTACTAACAGAATATGACAGCAAGGTCTGTAAAATTGTGTATTTGCCCAAAAAGGGTGTTTTTTAAAAAGATTGTGCACTGCACCCACACAACTAAATCTATGTAGATCGCTGAGTTCAATTGGAGTTCTGATTAAAGGTTCTGTCCTATTCTCTCCCTCACAGCAGCAGCATCCTCTCCCTACACTAAGCGCAGCAGAGTGTCGTGCAGCGCTACGTGACTCCAGCTTATATATAGTTCGGCTTCGTACCGAATTTTGGGGTGTTCGTGACACGGACCCGAACCCGAACATTTTCGTAAAAGTCTGGGTTCGGTGTTTAGCGCTTTCTTGGCGCTTTTTGAAAGGCTGCAAAGCAGACAATCAACAAGCGTCATACTACTTGCCCCAAGAGGACATCAGAGCCATGCCTACTATCGGCATGGCTGTGATTGGCCAGTGCAGCATGTGACCCAGCCTCTAATTAAGCTGGAGTCACGTAGCGCCGCACGTCACTCTGCTCTGATCAGTGTAGGGATAGGATGCAGCTGCTGCTGTTAGGGCAGTGATTTACTTACTGAAGTGATCGATGTACAGATGTGTATCATACAACCTCTGCTATTCAATTGCTCCCTGTTTTAAGGCTGCCGAGAGCGTTTTTTAGTCACTTTTATCTGGGGTGATCGGCGGCCATTTTGTGTCTTGTGGTGCGCCAGCACAAGCTGCCACCAAGTACATTTAACCATCAATAGTGTGTTGTTGTTTTTTTGCTATATCCTACATCAGGGGCTTGGCTGTGCTTGCTATTTTATTGAGGGTTAAAATACAATTGCCAAAATAGCAGTACATTAAATCTGGTGTTTCAGCTGTGGCTAGCCAATTGTAATACTGTCTGCTGTCTGGCCAAGGATATATTTTGTTCTGGGTTGAAATACAATTCCCAACTTAGCAATTCCCTAAATAATTGTTTTCTGCTGTATCAGGCCAAGTTTAAATCTATCCATAAAAGGGTATATTAGATTGAAGGTGCGGATAGGGTCATTCTCAATAACTTCAAACGCTACCGTGCATCACCAAGTCTAATTCTGTCCGTAAACGTATACCTGTCATCCACCGCCTAAATACTAGGCCTACAATTTATATTCAGCTAAATCTGTGGTTACTGCTGTGCCTGGCAAAGTTATTTAGTGTCTGCCAAAGCACAGTTTTTGTTCTGGGTTGAATACAATTCCCAACTTAGCAATTCCCTAAATAATTGTTTTCTGCTGTATCAGGCCAAGTTTAAATCTATCCATAAAAGGGTATATTAGATTGAAGGTGCGGATAGGGTCATTCTCAATAACTTCAAACGCTACCGTACATCACCAAGTCTAATTCTGTCCGTAAACGTATACCTGTCATCCACCGCCTTAATACTAGGCCTACAATTTATATTCAGCTAAATCTGTGGTTACTGCTGTGCCTGTATTAGTGTAATACGGTACCTAAGTAGATAGCTAGATAGTGTTAGGTGCCTGTAAAAAAAGGCCTGAATTTGAATTTAATACATTGGGCCAAATAATTTTTTTCTTATTGTGGTGAACGTTAACAATGAGGAAAACATCTAGTAAGGGACGCGGACATGGTCGTGGTGGTTTTAGTGGACCCTCTGGTGCTGGGAGAGGACATGGCCATTCTGCCACAGCCACACGTCCTAGTGTACCAACTACCTCAGGTCCCAGTAGATGCCAGAATTTACAGCGATATTTGGTGGGGCCCAATGCCGTTCTAAGGATGGTAAGGCCTGAACAGGTACAGGCATTAGTCAATTGGGTGGCCGACAGTGCATCCAGCACGTTCACATTATCTCCCACCCAGTCTTCTGCAGAAAGCGCACAGATGGCGCATGAAAACCAAGCCCATCAGTCTGTCACATCACCCCCATGCATATCAGGGAAACTGTCAGAGCCTCAACTTATGCAGCAGTCTCTTATGCTGTTTGAAGACTCTGCTGGCAGGGTTTCCCAAGGGCATCCACCTAGCCCTTCCCCAGCGGTGGAAGACATAGAATGCACTGACGCACAACCACTTATGTTTCCTGATGATGAGGACATGGGAATACCACCTCAGCACGTCTCTGATGATGAAACACAGATGCCAACTGCTGCGTCTTTCTGTAGTGTGCAGACTGAACAGGAGGTCAGGGAGGAAGACTGGGTGGAAGACAAAGCAGGGGACGATGAGGTCCTAGACCCCACGTGGAATGAAGGTCGTGCCACTGACTTTCAGAGTTCGGAGGAAGAGGCAGTGGTGAGACCGAGCCAACAGCATAGCAAAAGAGGGAGCAGTGGGCAAAAGCAGAACACCCGCCGCCAAGAGAGTCCGCATGCTACAAGCAACCGCCATCTGGGACCGAGCACCCCAAAGGCAGCTTCAAGGAGTTCCCTGAGTGGCAGTTCTTCAAACAATGTGCTGACGACAAGACCCGAGTGGTTTGCACGCTGTGCTATCAAAGCCTGAAGCGAGGCATTAACGTTCTGAACCTTAGCACAACCTGCATGACCAGGCACCTGCATGCAAAGCATGAACTGCAGTGGAGTAAACACCTTAAAAACAAGGAACTCACTCAGGCTCCCCCTGCTGCCTCTTCTGCTGCTGCCTCGGCCTCTTCCTCCGCCTCTGGAGGAACGTTGGCACCTGCCGCCCAGCAAACAGAGGATGTACCACCAGCACCACCACCTCTGTCACCAAGCCTCTCAACCATGTCACACGGCAGCGTTTAGCTCTCCATCTCACAAACATTTGAGAGAAAGCGTAAATTCCCACCTAGTCACCCTCGATCCCTGGCCCTGAATGCCAGGATTTCTAAACTACTGGCCTATGAAATGCTGTCATTAAGGCTGGTGGACACAGACAGCTTAAAACAGCTTATGTCGCTTGCTGTCCCACAGTATGTTGTTCCCAGCCGCCACTACTTCTCCAAGAGAGCCGTGCCTTCCCTGCACAACCAAGTATCCAATAAAATCAAGTGTGCATTGCGGAACGCCATCTGTGGCAAGGTCCACCTAACCACAGATACGTGGACCAGTAAGCACGGCCAGGGACGCTATATCTCCCTAACTGCACACTGGGTAAATGTAGTGGCGGCTGGGCCCCAGGCGGAGAGCTGTTTGGCGCACGTCCTTCCGCCGCCAAGGATCGCAGGTCAACATTCTTTGCCTCCTGTAGCCTCCTCCTCCTACTCGGCTTCCTCCTCCTCTTCTTCCACCTGCTCATCCAGTCAGCCACACACCTTCACCACCAACTTCAGCACAGCCCGGGGTAAACGTCAGCAGGCCATTCTGAAACTCATATGTTTGGGGGACAGGCCCCACACCGCGCAGGAGTTGTGGCGGGGTATTGAACAACAGACCGACGAGTGGTTGCTGCTGGTGAGCCTCAAGCCCGGCCTGGTGGTGTGCGATAATGGGCGAAATCTCGTTGCAGCTCTGGGACTAGCCGGTTTGACGCACATTCCTTGCCTGGCGCATGTGCTGAATTTGGTGGTGCAGAAGTTCATTCACAGCTACCCCGACATGTCAGAGCTGCTGCATAAAGTGTGGTCCGTCTGTGCGCGCTTCCGGCGTTCACATCCTGCCAATGCTCGCCTGTCTGCGCTACAACGTAACTTCGGCCTTCCTGCTCACCGCCTCATATGCGACGTGCCCACCAGGTGGAACTCCACCTTGCACATGCTGGACAGACTGTGCGAGCAGTAGCAGGCCATAGTGGAGTTTCAGCTGCAGCACGCACGAGTCAGTCACACTGCGGAACAGCACCACTTCACCACCAATGACTGGGCCTCCATGCGAGACCTGTGTGCCCTGTTGCGCTGTTTCGAGTACTCCACCAACATGGCAAGTGGCGATGACGCCGTTATCAGCGTTACAATACCACTTCTATGTCTCCTTCAGAAAACACGTAGGGCGATGATGGAAGAGGAGGTGGCCCAGGAGGAGAAGGAGGCGGAAGAGGGGTCATTTTTAGCACTTTCAGGCCAGTCTCTTAGAAGTGACTCAGAGGGAGTTTTTTTTGCAACAGCAGAGGCCAGGTATAAATGTGTCCAGACGGGGCCCACTACTGGAGGACGAGGAGGACGAGGATGATGAGGAGGTGGAGGAGGATGAGGATGAAGCATGTTAACAGCGGGGTGGCACCCAACGCAGCTCGGGCCCATCACTGGTGCGTGGCTGGGGGGAAACGCAGGACGATGACGATACGCCTCCCACAGAGGACAGCTTGTCCTTACCTCTGGGCAGCCTTGCACACATGAATGACTACATGCTGCAGTGCCTGCGCAACGACAGCAGAGTTGCCCACATTTTAACGTGTGCGGACTACTGTGTTGCCACCCTGCTGGATCCCCGGTACAAAGACAATGTGCCCACCATACTTCCTGCACTGGAGCGTGATAGGAAGATGTGCGAGTACAAGCGCACGTTGGTAGACGCGCTACTGACAGCTTTCCCAAATGTCACAGGGGAACAAGTGGAAGCCCAAGGCGAAGGCAGAGGAGGAGCAAGAGGTCACCAACGCAGCTGTGTCACGGCCAGCTCCTCTGAGGGCAGGGTTAGCATGGCAGAGATGTGAAATAGTTTTGTCAACACTCTACAGCTAACTGCACCACCACCTGATACGGAACGTGTTAGCAGGAGGCAACATTTCACTAACATGGTGGAACAGTACGTGTGCACACCACTCCACGTACTGACTGATGGTTCGGCCCCATTCAACTTCTGGGTCTCCAAATTGTCCACGTGGCCAGAGCTAGCCTTTTATGCCTTGGAGGTGCTGGCCTGCCCGGCGGCCAGCGTTTTGTTTGAATGTGTATTCAGCACAGCAGGGGACATCATTACAGACAAACGCAGCCGCCTGTCTACAGCCAATGTGGACAAGCTGACGTTCATAAAAATGAACCAAGCATGGATCCCACAGGACTTGTCCATCCCTTGTGCAGATTAGACATTTCTAACTACCTCCCCTTAACCATATATTATTGTACTCCAGGGCACTTCCTCATTCAATCCTCTTTTTATTTTCATTTTACCATTATATTGCGGGGCAACCCAAAGTTGAATGAACCTCTCCTCTGTCTGGGTGCCGGAGCCTAAAAATATCTGACAGTGGCCTGTTCCAATGTTGGGTGACGTGAAGCCTGATTCTCTGCTATGACATGAAGCCTGATTCTCTGCTATGGGACCTCTCTCCTCTGTCTGGGTGCCGGGGCCTAAAAATATCTGACAATGGCCTGTTCCAGTGTTGGGTGACGTGAAGCATGATTCTCTGCTATGACATGAAGCCTGATTCTCTGCTATGGGACCTCTCTCCAATTGATATTGGTTAATTATTATTTATTTTATTTTTATTCATTTCCCTATCCACATTTGTTTGCAGGGGATTTACCTACATTTTGCTGCCTTTTGCAGCCTTCTAGCCCTTTCCTGGTCTGTTTTACAGCCTTTTTAGTGCCGAAAAGTTCGGGTCCCCATTGACTTCAATGGGGTTCGGGTTCGGGGCAAAGTTCGGGTCGAGTTCGGATCCCGAACATTTCCGGGAAGTTCAGCCGAACTTCTCGAACCCGAACATCCAGGTGTTCGCTCAACTCTACTTCTAAGGTCACACAGTTAAACGCTTTTTGATTGGCTGCTCTGCAGCCTTTCAAAAAGCGCAAAGAAATTGCCGAACACCGAACCTCAACTTTTACAGAAGTGTTCGGGTCCAAGGTCCAAAAATCCTAAAGTTCGGTACGACCCCGAACTTTACAGTTCGGGTTCGCTCAACCCTAATCTTATGTAGTGCTCAGCATCAGATGCAGTTTGACAATTCAATAAAACAGATAGAAAAATAAAGTGTGCCATTCTTTTAAATATAACTTTTTTTTATGTGTAGCAGAACATGATAAATGTGGGTAGCAACGAGGCAAAAGCTGCTTATTGTACATACAAGCTACTTTTATGACAGGATCTCCATTCAGAGGAGATTTAATCTCTCTCCGATGCCACTATTGACCGCAAGATATAAGTGACTAAAGATGGATTTACACGTACCAATCATCGTCCAGATTATCAGCCATCTAAATGTGCCGCTGATCAGATTCTGTCATTCACACAGCTTATCATCATTTCTGGGCAGCAGATCTTGCTGTCTAAACAGCGATCTGCTGCCCAGAAACAATTATTCTGTATGTGGATGAGGGATCGCTATAGAGATCCCTCATCCTCATACTGTGAAGGAGTTTGTTACATGTAAATGCAGCTGTCTCCTTTACTGAGTGAACAGCCGAGTGTCGGGAAGGCACAATTCATTCCCGACAATCGGCTGCTCTTTTTGCTAGTCTAAACCCGCCTTAGGGTACTTTCACACTTGCGTTAAAGTTTTCGGTATTGAGTTCCGTCCTAGGGGCTCAATACCGGAAAAAAACTATCCTAATGCATTCTGAATGGTGAGCCATCCGTTCAGTATGCTTCAGTCACTCTTACAGTATTTGGCTGTCCAAAATTCCGGAACACATGCCGGAATGCCGGATCCTGCATTATTTTCCATTGAAATGCATTAATGCCAAGTGTTCCAGCAAAAAGTATCCACATGCACAGACCTTTAACCCCTTCACGCAACATCACGTACATGTACGTGGGGGAATGTGGTGCCTCACCGCATCCCCACGTGCATGTACGTGATCGGCTCTCTGTGTCAGCGCAGGGAGCGAAGCGCTGAAGCTTCAGTGAAGTCGGCGTGCTGGGGTTGCTAGGCAACCAGAGAAGCCGGCAGGAGCTGTATTGGAGCTCTGACCCGCCCACGATCGCTGTGATTGGTCCATTACTGCAGAGGGACCAATCGCAGCGCATCGGGGCAGGTAAGGGGGGGGGTTAGGGAGGGACTATGTGCTTCTCCTTCTCTGATCTCCCCAATTCCTGTCAGGGAAGCGATCAGAGAAGGAGAAAGTGTGAAAATCCTCCCGACCTATGACGAGTATACTCGTCATGGCGCACTGCTACTTAGCGCGCCATGATGAGCATACACGTCATGGCATAAACTGTCACCATGTCTGCAGACATGGTGGCAGCGCTGAGATCCCGGCTGTCACACACAGCCAGGCACCTTGGGTCAATGCCGAGGGGGGTCCTGTGACCCCCCCTTATCGGCGATCGCTGCAAACCGCAGGTCAATTCAGACCTGCGGTTTGTAGCGCTTTCTGCGGTTTCTGATCCGAAACTTTAGTATGTCCAAAATAAAGATGTTTCACCCCCCCCTGCACCCCTGAATGATATTATGTGGGCGGGTGGTGCAGGGGGGGTGTCGCAGGCGGTGCGGAGGTGCGGTAAGGTGCGGGAGGCGGGCGGTGCGGCAGGCGGGATCGCGATCCCCCGCCCGCCTCCCTTTCAATGATCGTTGGCGTCTAGTGGGTATACCAGGGTGCCAGCACATTGCTGGCACCCTGGTATAAACGGCTGACATCTGCGATGCGATGTCAGCCGTTTAACCCTTTCCATACAGCGGTCCGTACGGACCGCTGTATGGAAAAGGTTAACAGCGCAGGGAGCTCCCTCCCTCTCCCATCGGGGGGCTGTTGTGCCTTTGCAGCCCCCCGATGGGAGAGGGAGAGAGCCCCCAGAGAGCCCCCCTCAGCCCTGTGCTTACCCTTCCCCGTCTGCGCAGTTCTGACCAGTACTGAGCAGACGGGGAAGGTTCCCATGGCAACAGGACGCCTCTCAGGCGTCCTGCTGTCCATGGTGCTGAACAGATCTATGCTAAAAGGCATAGATCTGTTCAGACAAGTGTAAAAAACAGTACAATACAATATATATTGTTCTGTACTGTATTATACAGACATCAGACCCACTGGATCTTCAAGAACCAAGTGGGTCTGGGTCAAAAAAAAAGTTAAAAAAAGTTAAAAAAGTCAAGTTTCAAAAAAACACATTTATCACTGAATAAAAATAAAAAAAATAAAATACACTACACATATTAGGTATCGCCGCGTCCGTAACGACCTGATCTATAAAACAGTCATGTTACTTTCCCCGGATGGTGAACGCCATAAAAATAAAAAAATAAAAACTATGAGGAAATTGAAATTTTGCCCACCTTACTTCCCAAAAAGGTAATAAAAGTGATCAAAAAAGTCGCATGTACGCCAAAAAAGTACCAATCAAACCGTCACCTCATCCCGCAAAAAATGAGCCCTTACATGAGACAATGGCCCAAAAAATAAAAAAACTATGGGTCTCAGACTTTGGAGATACTAAAACATGATTTTTTTTTGTTTCAAAAATGATATTATTGTGTAAAACCCTGATAAATTATAAAAAGGTAGACATATTAGGTATTGCCATGTCCGTAAGAACCTGATCTATAAAAATACCACATGACCTAACCCCTCAGGTGAACACTGTAAAAATTTTTTAATAAAAACGGTGTCAAAAAAGCTATTTTTTTGTTACCTTACATCATAAAAAGTGTAATAGCAAGCGATCAAAAAGTCATATGCACCCCAAAATAGTACCAATCTAACCGTCATCTCATCCCGCAAAAATGATACCCAACCTGAGACAATCGCCAAAAAACTGAAAAAACTATGGCTCTCAGACAATGGAGACACTAAAACATGTTTTTTTTTTGTGTCAAAAATTATATTATTGTGTAAAACCTAAATAAATAAAAAAGTATACATATTAGGTATCGTCACGTCCGTAAGAACCTGCTCTATAAAAATAGCACATGATCTAACCTGTCAGATGAACGTTGTAAATAATAAAAAATAAAAACAGTGCCAAAACAGCTATTTTTTGGCAAATTTTCCATTTTAATTCATTTTTTCCCATAACAAAGCAAGGGTTAACAGCCAAACAAAACTCAATATTTATTGCCCTGATTCTTCAGTTTATAGAAATGCCCCATATGTGGTCGTAAACTGCTGTATGGCCACACGGCAGGGCGCAGAAGGAAAGGAGCGCCATATGGTTTTTGGAAGGCAGTTTTTGCTGGACTGGTTTTTTGACACCATGTCCCATTTGAAGCCCCCCCGATGCACCCCTAGAGTATAAACTCCAAAAAATGACCCCATTTTGGAAACTACACCCATCAAGGTATTCAAAACTGATTTTACAAACTTTGTTAACCCTTTAAGTGTTCCACAAGAGTTAATGGCAAATGGAGATGAAATTTCTGAATTTCTATTTTTTGTTACTTTGCCTCACAAAAAGTGTAATATAGAGCAACCAAAAATCATATGTACCCTAAAATAGTACCAACAAAACTGCCACCTTATCCCGTAGTTTCCAAAATAGGGCCACTTTTTTGGAGTTTCTAACCTAGGGGTGCATCAGGGGGGCTTCAAATGGGACATGGTGTCTAAAAACAATCCAGCAAAATCTGCCTTCCAGAAACCATATGGTGTTCCTTTCCTTCTGCGCCCTGCCGTGTGCCCGTACAGCAGTTTACGACCACATATGGGATGTTTCTGTAAACTACAGAATCAGGGCCATAAATAAAGAGTTTTGTTTGGCTGTTAACCCTTGCTTTGTTACTGGAAAAAAAATATTAAAATCGAAAATCTGCCGAAAAAATGAAATTTTGAAATTGAATCTCTATTTTCCATTAATTCTTGTGGAACACCTAAAGGGTTAACAACTTTTGTAAAATCAGTTTTGAATACCTTGAGGGGTGTAGTTTCTTAGATGGGGTCACTTTTATGGAGTTTCTACTCTAGGGGTGCATCAGGGGGGCTTCAAATGGGACATGGTGTCAAAAAAAACAGTCCAGCAAAACCTGCCTTCCAAAAACCGTATGGCATTCCTTATCTTCTGCGCCCTGCCGTGTGCCCGTACAGCGGTTTACGACCACATATGGGGTGCTTCTGTAAATTACAGAATCAGGGCCATAAATAATGAGTTTTGTTTGCCTGTTAACCCTTGCTTTGTAACTGGAAAAAAAATATTAAAATGGAAAATCTGCCAAAAATGTGAAATTTTGAAATTGTGTCTCTATTTTCCATTAAATCTTGTGCAACACCTAAAGGGTTAACAAAGTTTGTAAAATCAGTTTTGAATACCTTGAGGGGTGTAGTTTCTTAGATGGGGTCACTTTTATGGAGTTTCTACTCTAGGGGTGCATCAGGGGGGCTTTAAATGGGACATGGTGTAAAAAAAACAGTCCAGCAAAATTAGCCCTCCAAAAACCAAACGGCGCACCTTTCACTCTACGCCCCGCTGTGTGGCCATACAGTAGTTTACGGCCACATATGGGGTGTTTCTGTGAACAGCAGAGTCAGGGCAATAAAGATACAGTCTTGTTTGGCTGTTAACCCTTGCTTTGTTAGTGGAAAAAATGGGTTAAAATTGAAAATTAGGCAAAAAAATGAAATTCTCAAATTTCATCTCCATTTGCCAATAACTCTTGTGCAACACCTAAAGGGTTAATGACGTATGTAAAATCAGTTTTGAATACCTTGAGGGGTGTAGTTTCTTAGATGCGGTCACTTTTATGGAGTTTCTACTCTAGGGGTGCATCAGGGGGCTTCAAATGGGACATGGTGTAAATAAACCAGTCCATAAAAATCAGCCTTCCAAAAACCAAACGGCGCACCTTTCACTCTACGCCCCGCTGTGTGGCCGTACAGTAGTTTACGGCCACATATTGGGTGTTTCTGTAAACGGAAGAGTCAGGGCAATAAAGATACAGTCTTGTTTGGCTGTTAACCCTTGCTTTGTTAGTGGAAAAAATGGGTTAAAAGGAAAAATTAGACAAAAAAAATGAAATTCTCAAATTTCCTCCCCATTTGCCAATAACTCTTGTGCAACACCTAAAGGGTTAACAATGTATGCAAAATCAGTTTTGAATACCTTGAGGGGTGTAGTTTCTTAGATGGGGTCATTTTTGGGTGGTTTCTATTATGTAAGCCTTGCAAAGTGACTTCAGACCTGAACTGGTCCCTAAAAATTGAGTTTTTGTAAATTTTGGAAAAATTTCAAGATTTACTTCTAAACTTCTAAGCCTTATAACATCCCCAAAAAATAAAATATCATTCCCAAAATAATTCAAGCATGAAGTAGACATATGGGGAATGTAAAGTCATCACAATTTTTTGGGGTATTACTATGTATTACAGAAGTAGAGAAACTGAAACTTTTAAATTTGCAAATTTTTCCAAATTTTTGGTAAATTAGGTATTTTTTTGTGCAAAAAAAATTTTTTTTTTTACTTCATTTTACCAGTGTCATGAAGTACAATATGTGACGAAAAAACTATCTCAGAATGGCCTGGATAAGTCAAAGCGTTTTTAAAGTTATTAGCACTTAAAGTGACACTGGTCAGATTTCCAAAAAATAGCCTGGTCCTTAAGGTGAAAATGAGCCCAATCCTGAAGGGGTTAAAAATGCAAAAAAATAAATACCGGATCCGTTTTTCCAGATGACAGCAGAGAGACGGATCCGGTGCTTCAATGCATTTGTTAGATGGATCCGCATCCAGATCCGTCTACAAATGATATCCGTTTGCACATGGATTTCTGGATCCGGCAGGCAGTTCCAGCGACGGAACTGCCTGCCAGATCTTCACAACGCATGTGTGAAAGTACCCTTAAATGACCAAGATCAGAATCATCTCTGATTCCAGTCATTGCTTTTGGGTGTCAGCTGCATTACATAGCCAGCACCTGCAGTATACAGTTTATGAGCCTGTTTCATACTTCCCTTACATACAGTTGACCTACAGTTAAATAATTTATTTTGTAGGGGTTAAACTATATGGAACAAAAAATAATCCCCACATATTTGGTATCGCCATGTTGATGACAACTAACAATTTAAATATATACACTTTAAGTTAGTAATAAAGAAGAAAATAATTGAATTTTATCTTTTTTATTGTACATTTAAAAAAAAATTATTAATTAAAAAGTAAAAACTAATATAAACATTCCCCAAAATGCCAAATAAAGTAAAAAAAAAAAAAAAAACAACAACAATGGTTAAAAGGGCAACCAATAAGAACAAAAGACCATCAAGAAATTGCAGTACAGGACTCAAGTGATGGACAGGATGGTGACAACTGCTTTACACTTACATTGATTATAATGGGAATTAAATGTATTAAGTTATCTTCTAGACAAGCCAAGGTCCTTAATATTTATCAATTAGCTACTTGGAGAGAATTAATTAGTTATGTAATTAATGGATATTTTACAATACACTTGCCAAATGGACCGCTTCAAGAAAACAACTAATTATAAGTCTGATTATAGTTTGATGTATTTGTTTTCAGGAATTGTGAAACATATTTATTAAATTAAAAATTATGTCACGCAACTTGATTATATTTTTAAATAAAAACCTAAACCAGATGGTGTCTAAAGATACAAAGAAAACTTATTAAGGGTACTTTCACACTTGCGGCAGGACGGATCCGACATGGTGAACAGCCATGTTTCGCCGTGCCCCCGGGCCGCCGCTCCGTCCCCATTGACTATAATGGGGATGGGGGCTTGAGCTCCGGCGCAGCACGGCGGTGCACGGCTTAAGGCCGCCGGACTAAAATTACTGCATGTCAGGTTTTTTAGTCCGGCGGCTTTCGCCGTGCACCGCCGTGCTGCGCCAGAGCTCCGCCCCCATCCCCATTATAGTCAATGGGGACGGAGCGGGGGCACGGCGAAACAGCCGCAGGACGGATCCGACATGGTGAACAGCATGTCGGATCCGTCCTGCCGCAAGTGTGAAACTAGCCTAAAGCTTTTGAAAGTTTCCTAACAACTATTCAAGTGATTTTCTATTTCCTCTTATAGCTATTTGATTTTACCAAGCTGAACTAAAAAAAACTAAAACTAAAAAATAAACATTTATATCACTTCACAGGGACAAACCTAATAATTTTAGATAGCTCTGCCTTAGGCCTCTTTGACACAACCGTTTTTTTTGTTTTTTTTTTCGTTTATGGGACGTTTTTTGCGTTCCATATACTGTCCGTATACGGTCCATATACGGAACCATTCATTTCAATGGATCCGCAAAAAAAAACAGAGGGTACTCCGTATACCTTCCGTTTCCGTATTTCCGTTCCGTTCAAAGATAGAACATGTCCTATTATTGTCCGCATAATGGACAAGGATAGTACTGTTCTATCAGGGGCCAGCTGTTCCATTCCGCAATAAATGGAACGCACACTGACGTCATCTGTATTTTTTGCGGATCCGTTTTTTATGGACCGCAAAATACTGAAAAAGCCATACGGTCATGTGCAAGAGGCCTTAGCCAGTCCCCGACCTCCTATTGACTATAAATATCTGGAAGGTCAGGACTCCTAACTAAATGGATGCTTTTAAACATCTGTTCAGAGATCACAAAAAAGTAATGTTAAAAAAGTTATGTTACATGCCATCTCAAAGGTCTTATATGACCTTATGGGGGGGACACAAAGTATAAAATAAAAAAATATAAAAATATGTGTATTAAGTGCAAAAAAAAGTGCCTCTTTTCCCTAATCCTGTCATTTAAAAATAGTAAAAAAGACATACAGTTGCAAGAAAAAGTATGTGAACCCTTTGGAATGATATGGATTTCTGCACAAATTGGTCATAAAATGCGATCTGATCTTCATCTAAGTCACAACAATAGACAATCACAGTCTGCTTAAACTAATAACACACAAAGAATTAAATGTTACCATGTTTTTATTGAACACACCATGTAAACATTCACAGTGCAGATGGAAAAAGTATGTGAACCCTTTGATTTAATAACTGGTTGAACCTCCTTTGGCAGCAATAACTTCAACCAAACGTTTCCTGTAGTTGCAGATCAGACGTGCACCATGGTCAGGAGTAAGTCTTGACCATTCCTCTTTACAGAACTGTTTCAGTTCATCAATATTCTTGTGATGTCTGGTGTGAATTGCTTTCTTGAGGTCATGCCACAGGCTCTCAATCGGGTTGCGGTCAGGACTCTGACGGGGTCACTCCAGAAGGTGTATTTTTCTTCTGTTTAAGGATTCACATACAAGGATTCTCTGTTGGATGGCTTGGGTGGACCTGCACACCTAGATCAATATCATTAGGGTGACAAAAAGTTTTCCGATTGTCCTAACATGATATTCAATAACTTTTCTATACAGTTTTGTCATGTAAAAACTCATTTGCATAAACATGGGCATATGGGAAAAACATGCAAATGAGCAGAATCTGCCTTGTTTTTCAGCTGTCATAAGACTATTAAAACCAATATATGGTGCTATTGAGTTATGAACAGCGCCCTCTATTGGTTTCACAGTCTTATGACAAGACAAATATTCTTGTCAGAAGACTATGAAATCAATAGAGGGTGCTGTTCATAACTCAATAGCACCCTCTATTGGTTTCATAGTCTTCTGACAAGAATATTAGACTGAGTCTTATGACAAGCTTATTAGTGTAGCCTTTTGCATGGAAAATTCGCGATTAGAATATTATGAGTTATTACCCAGCTTTTCCAGTGTCAGATATTATCACTGACTTACTACATAACTATTACATAGTATTCACTATATTACTATATACACTGCTCAAAAAAATAAAGGGAACACTTAAACAACACAATGTAACTCCAAGTCAATCACACTTCTGTGAAATCAAACTGTCCACTTAGGAAGCAACACTGAGTGACAATCAATTTCACATGCTGTTATGCAAATGGGATAGACAACAGGTGGAAATTATAGGCAATTAGCAAGACACCCCCAATAAAGAAGTGGT
This sequence comes from Bufo bufo, assembly GCF_905171765.1. Lineage (NCBI taxonomy): Eukaryota > Metazoa > Chordata > Amphibia > Anura > Bufonidae > Bufo > Bufo bufo. The sequence continues at coordinate 337,178,315 of NC_053391.1, read as the reverse complement.
TCTGCAGGTGGTGATCACAGACCACTTCTCAGTTCCTATGCTTCCTGGCTGATGTTTTGGTCACTTTTGAATGCTGGCAGTGCTTTCAATCTAGTGGTAGCATGAGATGGAGTCTACAACCCACACAAGTGGCTCAGGTAGTGCAGCTTATCCAGGATGGCACATCAATGCGAGCTGTGGCAAGAAGGTTTGCTGTGTCTGTCAGCGTAGTGTCCAGAGCATGGAGGCGCTACCAGGAGACAGGCCAGTACATCAGGAGACGTGGAGGAGGCCGTAGGAGGGCAACAACCCAGCAGCAGGACCGCTACCTCCGCCTTTGTGCAAGGAGGAACAGGAGGAGCACTGCCAGAGGCCTGCAAAATGACCTCCAGCAGGCCACAAATGTGCATGTGTCTGCTCAAACGTTCAGAAACAGACTCGATGAGGGTGATATGAGGGCCCGACATCCACAGGTGGGGGTTGTGCTTACAGCCAAACACCGTGCAGGACGTTTGGAATTTGCCAGAGAACACCAAGATTGGCAAATTCGCCACTGGCGCCCTGTGCTCTTCACAGATGAAAGCAGGTTCACACTGAGCACATGTGACAGACGTGACAGAGTCTGGAGACGCCATGAAGAACGTTCTGCTGCCTGCAACATCCTCCAGCATGACCGGTTTGGCATTGGGTCAGTAATGGTGTGGGGTGGCATTTCTTTGGAGGGCATTTCCAGTGCTTGCCAGAGGTAGCCTGACTGCCATTAGGTACCGAGATGAGATCCTCAGACCCCTTGTGAGACCATATGCTGGTGCGGTTGGCCCTGGGTTCCTCCTAATGCAAGACAATGCTAGACCTCATGTGGCTTGAGTGTGTCAGCAGTTCCTGCAAGACGAAGGCATTGATGCTATGGACTGGCCCGCCCGTTCCCCAGACCTGAATCCAATTGAGCACATCTGGGACATCATGTCTCGCTCTATCCACCAACGACAAGTTGCACCACAGACTGTCCAGGAGTTGGCAGATGCTTTAGTCCAGGTCTGGGAGGAGATCCCTCAGGAGACTGTCCGCCACCTCATCAGGAGCATGCACAGGCGTTGTAGGGAGGTCATACAGGCACGTGGAGGCCACACACACTACTGAGCCTCATTTTGACTTGTTTTAAGGACATTACATCAAAGTTGGATCAGCCTGTAGTGTGTTTTTCCACTTTAATTTTGAGTGTGACTCCAAATCCAGACCTCCATGGGTTGAAAAATTTGATTTCCATTTTTTTATTTTTGTGTGATTTTGTTGTCAGCACATTCAACTATGTAAAGAACAAAGTATTTCAGAAGAATATTTAATTAACTCAGATCTAGAATGTGTTATTTTTGTGTTCCCTTTATTTTTTTGAGCAGTGTATTTGTTTTTTAGAATATTCAGGCCTGATTCATCTTTAAAAAGTTTCAATTTTTTTTATTGAAAGGAAAGTTCTCTTTAGGATAAATATACTACCTGCCACACTAAACACCTGCTCTGATGCTACACTACTGGCTGGCAGGAAAGCTTGCCCAGGGCAAACTCGGCCAGTTGCGACCAGAATTAAAATGTGGCTGCTCAGTAGTCCAAGGGATGTTGGATCTAGAGTGAAAAGGTGCGTTCCAAGTATGCCACCCCCTGCTGGTTCAGGTTCTTTTCCATGTCCTGCTGCTGGGTGGTTTCTTCAGTAGGTGGGTGAAGAAGAGTGCTCATCAGAGACTGAAGACTTAAGTTGCTGATGATAGAACTGGTGCTGCTCCTGCACCCCCAGCCCCCTCTAGCAGTCATGGGTGATGTGGAACATAGGCAACGACCAACAGACTACAAAGGACTCTCCCTCTTGGGTGGGCTCAAGCCATTCGTTTGGAATGTCCACAGTTTGGAAAGGGAGGGACTGTAGTACCAGCAACTTGGTCAGGTGCATGTTCAGCTTCTGCGCCTTTGAATGAGTGCATGCATACTTTTGTCTCTTTCCAATCGCCTCAGTGATCAATTGCTGATGAAACACATGATGAAGAGGAGGAGGAGGAGAATCAGGAGCAATAGATGAAGGGAAGGAACAACAGCTTCCTTCTGCTGAGGTTGAGTAGACTTGACTGCTGTAGAATGCGTGCGGGCTGCTGGAAGATGCAGCAGTTGCTGCATCAGGCTGTACTGCTACATTAGTGCACGGTTTTCCCAGGCCACTTTATGGTGATGCTCCATGTGTTGACACAGGGCCGTGGTGCCAACATTAGCACACTGACTGCGATTGACCTTCTGCCCACATATCCTGCATACCACCATGCTAACGTCCTCCAGCGACTTTATAAAAAAATCCCACACTGCCAAGTATGGCATTTTACCCCCAACACTCCATGCTGACTACCTGCCACTGCCTTTATGAACACATGCACTGCTAGTTGTTTCCTGACAGGTATGCTCCAGAGTAGCAGACGGTCTTCCCCAGGTGCTTTTGGCTCCAGATATCCCACTGCTTCAACCCTGCTGGCTCATTGCCATACTCCCCCCCCCTGTTGCTTACTCATGGGCCTGCTACGACACTCTCCCCCTGATGATGATGATGCCCCCTTTTCACCTGGCTACCACCTGTAATTGGCTACATCATCATCCATTAATGTCTGTTCATCACTTATGTTACCCTCACCAGTCTCATGGTCACGTTTTTGACCACTCACAACACTTGCTCCCACCCGACTTTCATTGGTGCTAGTTGCATTTCTCCTACAAGTCTGTGCTGGCCTGTAGCTTCTGACTGTCCTCACTAATCTCTTCCTCACTGAAAAGCGGAGCAGAGCCTGCAGCATGCATAACCTCACAAGCAGAAGGAGCAGCAAAAGAAAGAAGTAGTTGCAGAACAGGAGAGGGCACAGAGGATGTTCCTAGGCTATGCAAACAAAGTGTGGTATCAGAAGAACTCACCGAATCCTAGCTGTGTGTATCTGTTTTTACCTGAGATGATGTTGAAGAGCGAGTCAACCATTCCAGTACAGCTGGATTGTTGGTCAAAACACAACCAATGGATGACAGTGGCAGCTCTGGCCTGTTGTTGCAGCTGCTGCAACCACCAGCCCTTTTTCTGCGGCTAGAGCAACATTTTTGCACTGCCCATTCCTTTTGAGGGCCCAGGCAACTGTCTTTTGGCCCTAGTGTACAGTAACTGAATCAGTAATGTGAAGATAAAAGCGAGATAGGAGGCAGCGCCTCATGTGTGGTATTGTCTAATAGTAGGTGCAAGAGATAAATAAAAAAACTCTTACCAGAAGATGTTGTGAAGAGTCACAACACCTATATGGAGCATGTGCTGATTTTCCCGATCAGCGTGCGGGGTGCCTGCGCTGCTGCCTAGGTTCCAGCCCCGTGCCTTGGAAGCATTCGTCGGGGAGAAGTGAGTTGCAGAAGAAAAAAGAAGATGAACCTTTGGATGGCGCTGTCAGCAGGAGTAGGAAGCAGGTAGGTATTGATAACACAATACTTTTTTTATTTTCAGTCAACGCGTTTCAGGGGCGGAGAGCCCCCTTCATCAGGACAATATACAATATAAAATAGCATTCACATGTGGCGGTTATTTAAACTGAAAAAAGGCGCGTGAGGCCAAACAGGGGTGGAGCAAGGGGAGGGGGGGGCGGGGAGTGGGTGTGTATGTAAAACTATAGCGAGTTGTCGACGGGCACTCCGCTGTTTACTGATCCTTTAAACATATATATGGAATGAACCCGATGTGTTTTTGGAACGAGAAAATAGAGTGGTTATATATTAGGTTGCTCTGGGATATAGCAATGCTGTAATGGTTAAAGATTGGGCCGTATTTAGATTGCTTGAGGACGGATCTGTATAGTGTTAATGATTTTTATTATAATTTTTGGGGGAGAGAAGACTGGGCATGAAATGGTATAAAACATGGTGGTTGTATATATATATATATATATGTACATACATGATAGGAAACCTACAACCCAAAAATACACATATATATATATATATACACATACACACAAAAGCATACACATAAAATTATACATATTAGTATATAGAAAATGCAACAACATATATATATATAGGAAGAGGATAAAATTATATATGAAAAGGAGATAAAAAGGAGATAAAATTATATATATGATAGTATACATCTTATGTCAAAATAAATGGATAAAATGTAATAAATGGTACAGGGGGTGGTGTAAAGCATGGTGGTTAATATTGATTGGAGATAAAAACATATAAAAATGTGTATCTTAATAAATTAATAGAATTATATTATATATTACTATATATATGTGTATGTGTACAACCACATACACAAAAATTTATACACATATATACTTCAGCACATACACAGAATTGTCACATGATTTTTATGAATATATACTGCTGTATATAAAAATACATATATTGGTAGATAGAGGAGGAGGGGGGGGAGGAGGTTGTTGGCTGATTTAAAAAAAAAAAAAAAAAAAAAAAAAAAAAAGGTTAGTGGGTAGAGGATTTTGTTGTAGTTGGATGGGGGAAAGTAATATCAGGAGATTAACCTGATTGTAATCCGAGGGAAAAAGGGAATTGGCTACTGATACAATGTTGTGGTTATTTCATAGGGCTGTATCGATTGTCCAACATGGACACAGTTTCACCTATGTAGCTAGCAGGGATTTTCTAGGCAGTAATGAGGGACTGCAGATGTTTGTTACATAAAGATAGAATTGGGGATGTGAACCTGAGGCCACCCTTAACCCCGGTTGATTACAACATTCAGAGAGAAGTATAAATATAGTAACCTAAAGTATTGTAAAGTGTTCAGTTATATGGGCCCCTCGTGTAGGAGAATCTTTTGATATTTAGGGTGGACTACCAGGCGACGAGAGGATGTCCTTTGAAAAGGTTTATACTAAAGGATGGTCTCATTTATTTCATTCAGCCCTTGGGGCGCAAGCGTATCTAATTGGTACATCCAATAGACTTCTCGTCGCTGTAATGTACTGAACCGATTGTATGGGTTTTCTGGAATGTAATCTATTGGTGTGATCTTGATAGGATGTTTTTCTTTATCTGGTGTGGAGGCACAATGTCTGGAGAGGCTATGTTTTTGGTAATGTTTTCGGATGTTGTGCCTATGTTGATTTAGCCTGCAATGTAACTCCTGGGTGGTGCGGCCTATGTATTGAAGCCCACAGCTACACTCAATTAAATAAATTACATAGCTAGACTGGCATGTCAGATGGTGCTTTATCATAAAGGTCGTCCCATTCTTATTGGACGAAAAATGTGTACGTTTATTAGTTATGGTTTTGCAGCATAGGCACCGACTCTTTCCACATTTGTAGCTGCCTAGTTTTTTGGGTGGTAACTGTGGTCCAGCCGGACTGGCTTTCTTATGTTGTTTCGGCTTGCTAGGGGCAAGTAAGTTCTTAACCGTCGGGGCTCTCCTGTAGATCATTCTAGGCTTAGGGGGCAGGTGTTTCGCAAGGTATGGATCCTGTAGTAGGATATGCCAGTATTTTGAAAAAATTGTGCGTATATTATTGTTTGATGTATTGAACTGTGTGACAAAATTTATACTCATTTCTGTGTGTGTCCCTTTTCTGTTTGTGGGCTGTAGACAGGTTGCTTGTGTGTCAGTGATGGTTCTACTGTAGGCATTTTTTATAAGTTTCCTTGGGTAGCCTTTCTCGATAAAACGTTTTTTAAGGATTTTTGCCTGATTTTTAAAAACACTATCAAGGGTACAGTTCCGCCGGATTCGTTTGTATTGGCTGTATGGGATGTTTTCCAACCATTTTTTGTTATGAAAGCTTGAAAAATTAATATAGCTATTTGTGTCAATGGATTTGAAGTATGTTTGGGTGGCCAGTTGATTATTTTTGGTAGAGATGATGATATCTAAAAATTCTATCTCACTTTTACTGTATTTCGGGGTGAATTTAATTCCCCAATCTGTATTACTTATATTATTACAGAACTGTAAAGCAGTATTTTCGTCACCGTCCCATATGATAAAGATATCATCAATGTATCTTTTGTAGTATATGAGTTGTTGGATCCGGGGTGTAGTGTTTTGGATGTGTAGCCTTTCAAATTCCCCCATAAAAAGATTTGCGAAAGATGGCGCTACTTTCGTCCCCATAGCGGTACCTCTGCGTTGGTGGTATGTTACGCTATTATAGATAAAAAAGTTGTTTTCCAAAATGAAGCGAAGACTGTCTATAAGAAAGGTTACTTGGGGTGGTTTCAGGGTGGGATCTCCCTCTAAAACAGTTTTTATACACTGTATGCCCAGGTTATGTTGAATATTGGAGTAGAGGGCTGTAACGTCCATGGTGAATAGTGCGTATGATTCTTTCCAGGTGATGTCTTTTAATTCCCGAATTAACTGACTAGAATCGTGAAGGTAACTGGGTAATGTGCGCACATATGATTGCAGGAAAAGATCTAGATAGTGTGACAGATTACTTGTGGCGCATTTTGTGTTTGACACAATTGGTCTGCCAGGCGGATGTGTTGTATTTTTGTGTATCTTGGGAAGGTGATAAAAATAGGGGGTACAAGGGGCTCTTGGCATTAGGAAGTTTTTTTCTTTTTTATTTATATAATTTCTATCATGGGCGTCCTTTATTATTTTTATGAGATCTTTATTTATACCTGGAAAGGGATTTTCTGACACTTTTTCGTAGTAGACTGTGTCATTAAGAATATTATGGGCCTCCTTCTCATAGTCCGCAAAATCTTGGATAACTATCCCACCCCCTTTATCTGCGGGGCGGATAATTATATTTTCATTTTCACTGAGTTCTTTCAAGGCATTTTTTTCCTGTTTACTAAGGTTATCTTTTCTATTTGGCATGATTGGTATGGTGGTCATTTTTTTGATATCGGAAGATATAAGATCAAAAAAAGTGGGGATGTGGTGTCCCTGACTTTGAAGGGGAAGGAAATTGGACTTTGGTCTAACATCTTGGTGTATAAATGAGGATAAATCCGTCTCTATTGGTTGGTCTATTTTTTCTTTGGGGGGAAATTTAATATGTTCAACCTCAAAATGCCTTTTGATTGTAAGATTCCGCCTAAATTTTTGTATGTCTAAGAACAACTCAAAGGGATTGACGGTATTGAAAGGGCAGAAAGATAGTCCCTTCTCAAGGACTTTTGTTTCTATTGCAGTCAATACATGGGAAGAAAGATTAAAGATTTTTATGGTGGAGGTGGTGGCGTGTTTTGTTTTTTCTAATGCCTGGACGATTTTCCTTTTTTGGATACCTCCCCTACAGCCTCGTGTTCTAATTTTCTTTTTCCAGGGATTGGTCTGAAGTATTGTGTGATCTGGTGAGCAGCTTTTTGGTAGTGTGGGTGGTGTGGAGAAGACTGGGCCAGACTGACAGGAGGTGGGGTGGTTTTGACATGCCCTAAAAAAGGTACTAGCGCAGAGGGACCAGACTGTGAGTTGTCTATGGTAATAACCTGATATTTGGCTGTGGTTGCCAATGGTGATGTATCATGCGTGGTAAGGTTGCACAGTGAAGAGATGTCCGTGGGGGGACTATCTATGGAAGATATGGGTATACCGGGGGTGGGGGAGAGTGAATGGAGGCGTATGGTAGCAAGAGGGTAGGGGGCCGGCAGAGGCACCAGGGGCTCAAGACCGAGGCTGTGATTGGAAGCCTCTAGGAGATTGGTTGGTTCTTGAAAAGGGGGATCTGTTAATGAAAGTCGTGATCGGTTTTTATGTTCAAAATATTTGGTTTTTAGTGCCCTAAATTTTTCTATAAAGTCATCGTTTGCGTTGGTTTCCATCTGGAGGGACTGTATGGGCTGAGAAACAGCTGGGGTGGGCAGGAGTGCCGACAAAGAACTGGGTGGCATGTGGCTGGGGTTTAGTTGCTGGCATCTCCTGATATTACTTTCCCCGATCCAACTACAACAAAATCCTCTACCCACTAACCTTTTTTTTTTTTTTTTTTTTTTTTTTTTTTTTTTTAAATCAGCCAACAACCTCCTCCCCCCCCTCCTCCTCTATCTACCAATATATGTATTTTTATATACAGCAGTATATATTCATAAAAATCATGTGACAATTCTGTGTATGTGCTGAAGTATATATGTGTATAAATTTTTGTGTATGTGGTTGTACACATACACATATATATAGTAATATATAATATAATTCTATTAATTTATTAAGATACACATTTTTATATGTTTTTATCTCCAATCAATATTAACCACCATGCTTTACACCACCCCCTGTACCATTTATTACATTTTATCCATTTATTTTGACATAAGATGTATACTATCATATATATAATTTTATCTCCTTTTTATCTCCTTTTCATATATAATTTTATCCTCTTCCTATATATATATATGTTGTTGCATTTTCTATATACTAATATGTATAATTTTATGTGTATGCTTTTGTGTGTATGTGTATATATATATATATATGTGTATTTTTGGGTTGTAGGTTTCCTATCATGTATGTACATATATATATATATATATACAACCACCATGTTTTATACCATTTCATGCCCAGTCTTCTCTCCCCCAAAAATTATAATAAAAATCATTAACACTATACAGATCCGTCCTCAAGCAATCTAAATACGGCCCAATCTTTAACCATTACAGCATTGCTATATCCCAGAGCAACCTAATATATAACCACTCTATTTTCTCGTTCCAAAAACACATCGGGTTCATTCCATATATATGTTTAAAGGATCAGTAAACAGCGGAGTGCCCGTCGACAACTCGCTATAGTTTTACATACACACCCACTTCCCGCCCCCCCCCTCCCCTTGCTCCACCCCTGTTTGGCCTCACGCGCCTTTTTTCAGTTTAAATAACCGCCACATGTGAATGCTATTTTATATTGTATATTGTCCTGATGAAGGGGGCTCTCCGCCCCTGAAACGCGTTGACTGAAAATAAAAAAAGTATTGTGTTATCAATACCTACCTGCTTCCTACTCCTGCTGACAGCGCCATCCAAAGGTTCATCTTCTTTTTTCTTCTGCAACTCACTTCTCCCCGACGAATGCTTCCAAGGCACGGGGCTGGAACCTAGGCAGCAGCGCAGGCACCCCGCACGCTGATCGGGAAAATCAGCACATGCTCCATATAGGTGTTGTGACTCTTCACAACATCTTCTGGTAAGAGTTTTTTTATTTATCTCTTGCACCTACTATTAGACAATACCACACATGAGGCGCTGCCTCCTATCTCGCTTTTATCTTCACATGTGTCCGGAGCGGCGTTCATTTTAACTGCAACCGGAGGACGCCTAAGTCCGCAATTTTACACTTGGAGGATCTGCAGCCCATTGTCTGGTGTTTTCACTTTATCTGTCACGAAGAGCAAAAAGTTCTGAATAAACAAAGAACAAAGATGGAATACTTCTCTCAGCGGGTACAGCAGCGCGAATCCCTGGTGTCCCGCTACACTACCAAGAATCCGAACCTGACTTCCCAATTGGACACCCTGAATATGAATATAATAGGGCAACCTCCGATAGACACTAACAGGATGCTTGAGCTCTTTAAAGAACTTGAGGACAATTTCAAGAGCGAACTGTTGCATTCTATAGACATCATGTTCCTAAAAATATATCTGCAAGAATGTATTTCACCTAGAGGTCTACGTATTAACATCCCTCCCACCTTCCCAGATGATCCATTTTTCACCTATGAGTGGAACAACTATCTCGATCAGTGTGCAGCTGGCCTGATTAAAATCATCATAGATAAAAGAGAAAAAGTTGCAGACACTCACACCAAAGACATTGAGAAAAATATATCTTCCCTGCGCAGCTTCTCCCGCCACCCTGATTTTTCTGTTATCAACCATAATCTTACTAACAGGCTCTATCAAAACGAACAGAACATCATAGCTAATAAATCTAATAAACTACAGAGGGACAGAATGGACAAAGAACAAAACAAATACAGATTAAGTAAGATGGCAGAGCATGACACTCATCACCAGGCTACAAACAGGGACATAGGGGGACAGACCAATACACCAGTTATTACATACCAGCAGGGACCAGTACAGTATGCCAACACCAGATCGCGGTCCTTTATCAATAACCGCTACAAGAAGAATAACGTTTCCAATCAACAGCATGTGAAAGGGGAAATGAGGACGGATCCCCGCCGCCCCCATCACACCACCCGAAATAACCCTGCCTCAACACCTCACCCCGTGGCTGCCAATAATCCCTCCAGCAGTCCTCACTCCTTCCACACTACACATCACCCCGGTTCCCACCAGCGGCCACCCCTCCATATGGATGATCACCATCCCCACTCTGCAGCACCCAGTAATCACTTACCGCTCAGCATCCTGCCGACACTCTTGCCCACCGTAGCAGCCTCTCCTCAAACACATTCCAGCAATCCCACACCACCCAACGCACAGCCGACGCTTATGCCCACCCCAGTCGCATGCCAGCAACTAAACCCCAGCCACATGCCACCCAGTTCTTTGTCGGCACTCCTGCCCACCCCAGCTGTTTCTCAGCCCATACAGTCCCTCCAGATGGAAACCAACGCAAACGATGACTTTATAGAAAAATTTAGGGCACTAAAAACCAAATATTTTGAACATAAAAACCGATCACGACTTTCATTAACAGATCCCCCTTTTCAAGAACCAACCAATCTCCTAGAGGCTTCCAATCACAGCCTCGGTCTTGAGCCCCTGGTGCCTCTGCCGGCCCCCTACCCTCTTGCTACCATACGCCTCCATTCACTCTCCCCCACCCCCGGTATACCCATATCTTCCATAGATAGTCCCCCCACGGACATCTCTTCACTGTGCAACCTTACCACGCATGATACATCACCATTGGCAACCACAGCCAAATATCAGGTTATTACCATAGACAACTCACAGTCTGGTCCCTCTGCGCTAGTACCTTTTTTAGGGCATGTCAAAACCACCCCACCTCCTGTCAGTCTGGCCCAGTCTTCTCCACACCACCCACACTACCAAAAAGCTGCTCACCAGATCACACAATACTTCAGACCAATCCCTGGAAAAAGAAAATTAGAACACGAGGCTGTAGGGGAGGTATCCAAAAAAGGAAAATCGTCCAGGCATTAGAAAAAACAAAACACGCCACCACCTCCACCATAAAAATCTTTAATCTTTCTTCCCATGTATTGACTGCAATAGAAACAAAAGTCCTTGAGAAGGGACTATCTTTCTGCCCTTTCAATACCGTCAATCCCTTTGAGTTGTTCTTAGACATACAAACTAAGACAGGTTGGCATTAGCAGGAGGTGCTCAAACCCACATGCAGTTGTGCATATATACAGGGGAGCAAATCCTGCACTTGTGGCCCGTTGCTAATGGCAATCCCCAGCAAAATGCATACAATGGAGGATGCCCGCAGCGAACCACAAGTACCACAATAGACATCCTACACAGGGTAACAAGTGCGGATGTAATAATTAATATAACAATATAACAAAACAATAACGAACACAGGTGCACTCTGCAGTAATACTAAATCCTCAAACTGATTTTAAAATTGAGAGATTAGTCAACATGTCCCACGGTGTAGAACATGTCTTAAGCCCGGACACCGCGACAAGGTTTCTCAAGTAGCCCGGGACCCTACACTCTCCAACCTGAGCCATATGGGCAATACCAGGAGCCAGTGGGCAAATTACAGGAGCATTGGGCCGACTCACAAACAACTCACCAGTTACCTCCAGCATGTGGCCATGCCTGCAATGGGAGGAGGGAGGAGTCTGTGAGTCCCACTCAAGACTTGCTGATATGTCCCAGGCCTCACAGGTGCACCTTAATGTGACCTGTAGATGGAAAACAGGCACATTTAAATAGGAGTTTATACACCTCCAGAAATCTATATATACAAACTAAGACAGGTTGGCATTAGCAGGAGGTGCTCAAACCCACATGCAGTTGTGCATATATACAGGGGAGCAAATCCTGCACTTGTGGCCCGTTGCTAATGGCAATCCCCAGCAAAATGCATACAATGGAGGATGCCCGCAGCGAACCACAAGTACCACAATAGACATCCTACACAGGGTAACAAGTGCGGATGTAATAATTAATATAACAATATAACAAAACAATAACGAACACAGGTGCACTCTGCAGTAATACTAAATCCTCAAACTGATTTTAAAATTGAGAGATTAGTCAACATGTCCCACGGTGTAGAACATGTCTTAAGCCCGGACACCGCGACAAGGTTTCTCAAGTAGCCCGGGACCCTACACTCTCCAACCTGAGCCATATGGGCAATACCAGGAGCCAGTGGGCAAATTACAGGAGCATTGGGCCGACTCACAAACAACTCACCAGTTACCTCCAGCATGTGGCCATGCCTGCAATGGGAGGAGGGAGGAGTCTGTGAGTCCGGTGTCGCGGTGTCCGGGCTTAAGACATGTTCTACACCGTGGGACATGTTGACTAATCTCTCAATTTTAAAATCAGTTTGAGGATTTAGTATTACTGCAGAGTGCACCTGTGTTCGTTATTGTTTTGTTATATTGTTGTTCTTAGACATACAAAAATTTAGGCGGAATCTTACAATCAAAAGGCATTTTGAGGTTGAACATATTAAATTTCCCCCCAAAGAAAAAATAGACCAACCAATAGAGACGGATTTATCCTCATTTATACACCAAGATGTTAGACCAAAGTCCAATTTCTTTCCCCTTCAAAGTCAGGGACACCACATCCCCACTTTTTTTGATCTTATATCTTCCGATATCAAAAAAATGACCACCATACCAATCATGCCAAATAGAAAAGATAACCTTAGTAAACAGGAAAAAAATGCCTTGAAAGAACTCAGTGAAAATGAAAATATAATTATCCGCCCCGCAGATAAAGGGGGTGGGATAGTTATCCAAGATTTTGCGGACTATGAGAAGGAGGCCCATAATATTCTTAATGACACAGTCTACTACGAAAAAGTGTCAGAAAATCCCTTTCCAGGTATAAATAAAGATCTCATAAAAATAATAAAGGACGCCCATGATAGAAATTATATAAATAAAAAAGAAAAAAACTTCCTAATGCCAAGAGCCCCTTGTACCCCCTATTTTTATCACCTTCCCAAGATACACAAAAATACAACACATCCGCCTGGCAGACCAATTGTGTCAAACACAAAATGCGCCACAAGTAATCTGTCACACTATCTAGATCTTTTCCTGCAATCATATGTGCGCACATTACCCAGTTACCTTCACGATTCTAGTCAGTTAATTCGGGAATTAAAAGACATCACCTGGAAAGAATCATACGCACTATTCACCATGGACGTTACAGCCCTCTACTCCAATATTCAACATAACCTGGGCATACAGTGTATAAAAACTGTTTTAGAGGGAGATCCCACCCTGAAACCACCCCAAGTAACCTTTCTTATAGACAGTCTTCGCTTCATTTTGGAAAACAACTTTTTTATCTATAATAGCGTAACATACCACCAACGCAGAGGTACCGCTATGGGGACGAAAGTAGCGCCATCTTTCGCAAATCTTTTTATGGGGGAATTTGAAAGGCTACACATCCAAAACACTACACCCCGGATCCAACAACTCATATACTACAAAAGATACATTGATGATATCTTTATCATATGGGACGGTGACGAAAATACTGCTTTACAGTTCTGTAATAATATAAGTAATACAGATTGGGGAATTAAATTCACCCCGAAATACAGTAAAAGTGAGATAGAATTTTTAGATATCATCATCTCTACCAAAAATAATCAACTGGCCACCCAAACATACTTCAAATCCATTGACACAAATAGCTATATTAATTTTTCAAGCTTTCATAACAAAAAATGGTTGGAAAACATCCCATACAGCCAATACAAACGAATCCGGCGGAACTGTACCCTTGATAGTGTTTTTAAAAATCAGGCAAAAATCCTTAAAAAACGTTTTATCGAGAAAGGCTACCCAAGGAAACTTATAAAAAATGCCTACAGTAGAACCATCACTGACACACAAGCAACCTGTCTACAGCCCACAAACAGAAAAGGGACACACACAGAAATGAGTATAAATTTTGTCACACAGTTCAATACATCAAACAATAATATACGCACAATTTTTTCAAAATACTGGCATATCCTACTACAGGATCCATACCTTGCGAAACACCTGCCCCCTAAGCCTAGAATGATCTACAGGAGAGCCCCGACGGTTAAGAACTTACTTGCCCCTAGCAAGCCGAAACAACATAAGAAAGCCAGTCCGGCTGGACCACAGTTACCACCCAAAAAACTAGGCAGCTACAAATGTGGAAAGAGTCGGTGCCTATGCTGCAAAACCATAACTAATAAACGTACACATTTTTCGTCCAATAAGAATGGGACGACCTTTATGATAAAGCACCATCTGACATGCCAGTCTAGCTATGTAATTTATTTAATTGAGTGTAGCTGTGGGCTTCAATACATAGGCCGCACCACCCAGGAGTTACATTGCAGGCTAAATCAACATAGGCACAACATCCGAAAACATTACCAAAAACATAGCCTCTCCAGACATTGTGCCTCCACACCAGATAAAGAAAAACATCCTATCAAGATCACACCAATAGATTACATTCCAGAAAACCCATACAATCGGTTCAGTACATTACAGCGACGAGAAGTCTATTGGATGTACCAATTAGATACGCTTGCGCCCCAAGGGCTGAATGAAATAAATGAGACCATCCTTTAGTATAAACCTTTTCAAAGGACATCCTCTCGTCGCCTGGTAGTCCACCCTAAATATCAAAAGATTCTCCTACACGAGGGGCCCATATAACTGAACACTTTACAATACTTTAGGTTACTATATTTATACTTCTCTCTGAATGTTGTAATCAACCGGGGTTAAGGGTGGCCTCAGGTTCACATCCCCAATTCTATCTTTATGTAACAAACATCTGCAGTCCCTCATTACTGCCTAGAAAATCCCTGCTAGCTACATAGGTGAAACTGTGTCCATGTTGGACAATCGATACAGCCCTATGAAATAACCACAACATTGTATCAGTAGCCAATTCCCTTTTTCCCTCGGATTACAATCAGGTTAATCTCCTGATATTACTTTCCCCCATCCAACTACAACAAAATCCTCTCCCCACTAACCTTTTTTTTTTTTTTTTTTTTTTTTTTTTTAAATCAGCCAACAACCTCCTCCCCCCCCTCCTCCTCTATCTACCAATATATGTATTTTTATATACAGCAGTATATATTCATAAAAATCATGTGACAATTCTGTGTATGTGCTGAAGTATATATGTGTATAAATTTTTGTGTATGTGGTTGTACACATACACATATATATAGTAATATATAATATAATTCTATTAATTTATTAAGATTCACATTTTTATATGTTTTTATCTCCAATCAATATTAACCACCATGCTTTACACCACCCCCTGTACCATTTATTACATTTTATCCATTTATTTTGACATAAGATGTATACTATCATATATATAATTTTATCTCCTTTTTATCTCCTTTTCATATATAATTTTATCCTCTTCCTATATATATATATGTTGTTGCATTTTCTATATACTAATATGTATAATTTTATGTGTATGCTTTTGTGTGTATGTGTATATATATATATATATGTGTATTTTTGGGTTGTAGGTTTCCTATCATGTATGTACATATATATATATATATATACAACCACCATGTTTTATACCATTTCATGCCCAGTCTTCTCTCCCCCAAAAATTATAATAAAAATCATTAACACTATACAGATCCGTCCTCAAGCAATCTAAATACGGCCCAATCTTTAACCATTACAGCATTGCTATATCCCAGAGCAACCTAATATATAACCACTCTATTTTCTCGTTCCAAAAACACATCGGGTTCATTCCATATATATGTTTAAAGGATCAGTAAACAGCGGAGTGCCCGTCGACAACTCGCTATAGTTTTACATACACACCCACTCCCCGCCCCCCCCCTCCCCTTGCTCCACCCCTGTTTGGCCTCACGCGCCTTTTTTCAGTTTAAATAACCGCCACATGTGAATGCTATTTTATATTGTATATTGTCCTGATGAAGGGGGCTCTCCGCCCCTGAAACGCGTTGACTGAAAATAAAAAAAGTATTGTGTTATCAATACCTACCTGCTTCCTACTCCTGCTGACAGCGCCATCCAAAGGTTCATCTTCTTTTTTCTTCTGTGAATCAGTAATGTAACAGATGAAGTATGAATGGTGCAGCAGATAGACTAGAAAAACGCGCCTTTATTGTTAAATCGCCTGGTGCACCATATGTCGATGTGTAACTGAACAGATTAATTATTAATGGCGCAGCAGATGAACGAGGTGCACACGCCTATATATTAGACCATCTGTTGAGACTAAGTCTGAGACTAAGTCTATGTATAACAGAACAGATTAAGACTGAATGACACAGCAGTGAAACATGATGCACAGGGCAAGTACACAGAGCCTGCACTGTCCCTGCAGTCTCCCTACACTCTCTCTACAGTGTCTGATAACTTTCCCTATGATCTCCCTACACTCTCCGTACACTGTCCCTAATATTCTACAATTAAAGCTTGCTAAAACATTGTCCTTTGCACTTGCCACATCTCTTACTATGCTCAGCTCACAGTAAGATGGCGGAGGCGGAGGATTTTTTCCGTGGTCTTCCGGGTCTTTTGGTGCTGCTGAGCTCACCGGTGCATTCCTTCTTTTTAAGAATGTTCCAAACAGTTGTTTTGGCCACGCCTAATGTTTTTTTCTATCTCTCTGATAGGTTTGTTTTGTTTTTTTCAGCCTAATAATGGCTTGCTTCACTGATAGCGACAGCTCTTTGGATCTCATCTTGAGAGTTGACAGCAACAGATTCCAAATGCAAATAGCACACTTGAAATGAACTCTGGACCTTTTTTCTGCTCAGTGTAATTTTGATAATGAGGGGATAACACACACCTGGCCATGGAACAGCTGAGAAGCCAATTGTCCCATTACTTTTGGTCCCTTAACAAGTGGGAGGCACATATGCAAGCTGTTGTAATTCCTACACTGTTCACCTGATTTGTATGTAAATACCCTCAAATTAAAGCTGACAGTCTGCAGTTAATATGCAAAATAACTGTGGAGCCCCAGTTATGGGTCTTCAACACAGTGAAAGCCAGATATCCCTCAAAGGAAGGAAAACTGAGCAAAGGGGTGTCCCTATTATAGAGATCACCAAATCCACCATATTAAGTGGCCCCTATGTCAAGATCCCGCTCTTTTATAAGCTTTAAGGATGTGACTGGGAAGACCTAAGCCAGTCATCCATCCACAGACAGCTGTTTCAGGGTGTTGCCCCTCATCAGTGTGGAGTAGGATTCTGGCTAACCAGGAGCAATGCCTTGGAGACTACTCAAACAAAACAATAGCTGATCTTAGGGAGACCAGCTACAGAAAACACTGTGGAGCCTCATTTAAGAGTCTCGACACAGCAATCCAAAGTGCAAAGCTCCCTGGGAAACAGTGATATGCAAAATAACCGTGGAACCCCAGTTATGGGTCTTCAACACAGTAAAAGCCAGATACCCCTCCAAGGAAGGAAAACCAAGCAAAGGGGTGTCCCCATTACAGAGATCACCAAATCCACCATATTAAGTGGCCCCTATGTCAAGATCCTGCTCTTTTACAAGCTTTAAGAATGTGACGCAGAAGACCTAGGCCAGTCATCCATCCACAGACAGCTGTTTTGCAGTTAAAGCACATCTTGTTTGTTTCATTTCAAATCCATTGTGGTGGTGTATAGAGCCAAAAATGTTAGAATTGTGTCAATGTCCCAATATTTATGGACCTGACTGTATTGGAGCACTCTATCTGCATATGAAGCATTTTTTAAAAATAATTCTTTATTTATGATGAGCAGTGTTAAACATACGCTTTATGCGTGAATGTGAATTACAAAGGAAGTAGATAAACGTCAGTACAAATTCACAGATCAAATTTTACACATTACATGTTCAGTTAAGCACTAATGTTGCACTGACAATTGTTCATAATAACATCCACAATTGATAGCTGAGGACAAAGGCTAAAATAAAAAAACAAAAAACAAATTAATACAAAAAACAAAAACAGAACATCCTGGCGAAGGAGCAAGTATTAATTACAGTAGACTGTCTAACAGACCTAATCTTTGTAAGGTGAGGTAGGTTTTTGTGTGGAAGGTATTGGTAAGTATCACCCACTTCGGTCCGATGAGTGCTGTGTCCTAAGACCCATTTGACAAGACTAAGTTGAGGACGTTTTTGTCAGTAGTTAGTTACTTGGATTCTCTTTGCGTTGAAGTTTAACCAGGGTTGCCAAGTTTTAAGAAAGGCCGCCCTTCTCCCCAAGTTCCATCCCACTAACTCCTCCATAAGGCAGATGTAGTGAACCTCCTCCAACCATTCCTCCACCTTCGGTTGCTCCTCCTCCCTCCATCTCCTCGGCACAAAAATTTTAGCAGCTGCTATTAAGTGTGTGGGAAGGCTGTCAGTGGAAGGTTTTAAATCCAGCTGGGGTCTCCACAGCATCACAAGTTCTGGGGAGAGTTTAATATGTGTCTTGCATATCACATTAGTATGTTTCTCAATTTCTCTCCAGAAATGGTTCAGGGAGGGACAGAACCACCAAGTGTGGGACAGTGTACCCCCTCCTTCTTGGCATCTCCAACACTTGTCGTCTGGGAGCAGGTTTATTCTATGCAAAAAAAATCTGGCGTCCTGTACCAGCGTGTGAGAATTTTGAAAGTAGTTCTCTTGCAAGCGTATGCTTCTTGAAAAGCCATCGGAGTGAGCTAAGATAGCTTTGGCTTCTGAGTCTGAGATGGTTATGTGAAGCTCCCGTTCCCACGCCTTTAAATACGGTGGTCTGTCAGAAGATGGCACAAGGAGTAGCTGAGTATACAGATAGGATAAGATTGTCGGTGGGGGCCTATTGGATGTCAGTGAGAGATTTTCTAACCATGTAGGATCCAGAGGGTTAAGAGCATGTTTTCTCCTGTACTCCCTGTAGGTGATGGTCAGGTCCCTTATTGCTTATGGGTTCATGTAGGGTACCGGTATTGTCGCTTCTATGTCCTTTATGAAGGAGTCTAAATCGGTGGCCTTACGCAAGGCTGATATTCGTATTTCTACGAGGTTATGCCAGCACTGTTGATTTGCTCCGCTCCCTCCTCTCAAAAAATAAGGGAGAGTAGAGAGCAGGGCCAGTGGGGAGAGTTTATTGTGATGCATCAGGAGACCTGCTGTCTTCACAGTATGAGATCATGGTGTTTGTTAGTCCATTCAGTTGAGAGAGCCTGCTTCTACCCCTACAAGCGATTCACAAGTGGCGTGCGGCATTTGTACCCATAAGTCTGCGCTCAATGTCTACATGTAGTTTATTATTGGATGAGTCAGCTAGTTCGGTCCATCTTTCTAGATGTATAGCGTGGTGATACGTTTTTAAGTCTGGGAGAGAGAGGCGTCCTGCCACTTTCTTCCTGATAAGGAGAGGGTAGGAGAGACGCGGTTTATCGTTTGCCCACAAGAAGTTGGTGAAGAGCTTTCTAAAGTCTGAGAATAGCTTGTCGGGGATTCTTATAGGCAGACACCTCAAGGTATATAAGATCTATGGGAGGGCATACATTGTCAGCACATTTTTCCTGCCTAGCCAGGATAAGTAAGGAATTTTGATGGATCTCAGATAAGTCTTGATTTTGGTGAAGAGAGGAGGATAATTCAAGCTGTAGAATTGCAGGGGGTCTGAGAGAACCTGAATGCCCAAGAATTTTATAGTCAGTTTCGGCCATTGAAATGGCGAAAGGGGGACTAGGGTATCTGCCCTCTTTTTCACGATGAATATATTGAGTATCTCCGATTTCTCATAGTTAACTTTAAAGTTGGAAACCCTTCCATAATCCTCCAGCAATTGCATAAATTTCGGCAAAGACTCTTCTGGGTTCGTGATTAGCAGTAAGAGGTCATCGGCGAAAGCTGCTATTGAGTGTGTAGTTAGACCGATCTGTAATCCCTTTATTTTATCTGAAGCCCTTATTTTATTCAGGAATAACTCTAGAGCCAGGACAAAAATTGTGGGCGGCAGGGGGCATCCCTGGCGTGTCATGTTTGTGATCCAGAAAGGGGCAGAGAGGTAGCCATTTGCCAAAACTTTTGCCGAGGGGCTCCCATATAAGGAGAGGATTGCAGAGACGAACGTGGAGGGGAAGCCAAAGTGCAAGAGCGCAGCCTTCATAAATGCCCAGCTTACCCTATCGAAGGCTTTCTCCGCGTCCGTCCCTATCAATATTAGAGGAGTCTTCTTCGCTCTTGCATAATGTATGGCATGGAATATCCTGCTTACGTTATGTCTGCCCTCTCTACCTCTCACGGAACCCACCTGTTCCTCTTGGATAAGGTGAGGAAGACACTTGGCCATTCTCTGGCTGAGGATTTTGGCCCATAGTTTCACGTCAGCGTTCAGGAGTGAGATGGGCCTATAACTACCGCACCTACTTGGGTCTTTCCCTTCTTTTGGTAAGACCACTATATGGGCCATCAGGGATTGTGATGGAAGAGGGGTTCCCTTTTAGTAGCAAATTACATAGTTTAGTGAGCTGAGGGAGTAATGTCTTCTGGAATTTCTTATAATATAAGATGGGGAGGCCATCAGGCCCCGGGCTCTTACCGGATGGGATGCTAGAGAGACAGGCTCTCACCTCCTCCTCCGTGATGGGAGCTAACAAGTCATCTGCCTCTACGGACTGAAGTCTGGGGAAGTCACTGATTCTATGAAGGAAGCTATTTTCTTCGGTATATATTTTGTGTCTTCTGTCTGCAAATTATATAGTGAGGAATAAAAAGAGGCAAATTCATTTGCTATTGCTGGGGTCGAAGTCAGGGAGTCTCCCTTACTATTTTGAATACATGCTATGTGAGTCTTTTCCCTCTGGCCCTTTATTAATCGTGTGAGTAGTTTTGATCCTTTATTACCGTGGATGTAAGCCTGGAATTTCACCAATTTAAGCATCTTTGCTGACCTAATATTTAGGAGGTCCTTGAGTTGGATGCGCAGTTTAATTATGTCATCGTGAGTCTCTTTGGAGGTTTTTTTTCTTATTAATGTTTTCTAACACGGATATTTGGGTTACAACGGAGTCTATTCCTTTCATCCTCTGTTTGCGGACCCACGACCCCAGGGATATTAGTTCCCCCCTAATAAAGGCTTTGTGTGCCTCCACGTAATAGGTGTGTCTATCTGTGAATTGTCGTTCAGGTCAAAGAACATGTTTAGTTTCTCTTCTATTTGGGATCTATGTTTGTCATTTTCCAGGAGGGTCTCGTTAAGCCTCCAAGTCAAGGATCTGGGCGGGGCTCCCTGGAGGTGTATTCCCACTGAGACTGGCGCGTGGTCTGTAACCGTAATTAGCCCGATGCATGCCGACTCCACTCTCTCCAGGAGGTGGTTTGACACATAAATATAATCCAACCTCCTGTAGGTACTGTGTATCGCTGAGTAGAAAGTATAATCTTTTCCCTGCGGGTGTAACACCCTCCAGGCGTCCGATACTTGGTGAGCATCTGGAGCATTTCTCCGTTTCCTGACCTGTAAGGTTGAGTGTCTTGGGTGGAGAGAGGTGGAGTCGAGTGGGTGGTCCAAGGCCAAGTTGAAATCTCCCCCAAGGATCATAGCCCCTTCTCTGAAAGTATGTAGGTTTTGTAATGTCCCCACTAACCACTTGACCTGATTAAGATTGGGGGCGTATACATTGACTAGAGTGATCCTATTGCCATAGAGTGAGTCTTTTTCAAAAACAAAGCGTCCCTCCGGGTCGGCAGATTGTGCCTGAATTTGAAAGGGAAGTCCAGTTCTAATTCCTAACGAGACCCCCCTGGAAGCTGATGAGTGAGTGCTATGTATCCATGTAGAGAACATTTTCGTGTATAGTGCAGGAATCCTATTATGTCTGAAGTGGGTTTCCTGTAAGAATAGTATATCTACCTTCTCCTTCCTTAACCGCTTTACGTCCGCCCATAGGATATAAACGTCCTATGGGTGGACCTCTATTTCCGAAAGCACGTTTTAAAACGTCTTTTCAGAAATAGCAGCTGCACGCTAATCGTGCAGCTGCTGATCGGGTTGCCCGCTGTCAGTGATAGCAGGGCAATCCTTAGAGAAGGCAGGGACAGTTCCCAGGTGTCCCTGCCTTCTGGATCGCTGCAGACACAGCGCTCACCGAGCGCTGTGTATGCAGAGAAGGAAGCGCTATGCACTTCCTGTTCCGGCCCGGCGGTCATGTGACCGCCGGGACCGGAGCGTGCAGGAGCTGTGTGAGGTCTCTCAGAGACCTCGATCAGCCCTGCTCTGAGGCTGTACAGCACTGGATTGCTGCTGTACAGCCTCTCTAGGGGTGTATTTGTCCTGTAACTGGGGCTACTATGTCAGCCCCAGTTACAGGAGAAATCAACAGTGAAAAAAAAAAAAGAAAAAGTGAAGTAAATGTCCCCCAGAGGTCTTGTATGACCTTATGGGGGACGAAAAGTGTAAAATAAAAAAAATAAAAATAAAAGGTTGAAAATAAAAAAATAAAAAAAAGTTTCACATGTAAAAAAAAAAAGTCCCCAAGTAAGGAATGAAAAATAAAATGTTAAAAATAGAAAAAATAAAATAAAATAGACATATTTGGTATTGCCGTGTCCGTAAAAAACAGCTCTATAAAAATATCACATGACCTAACCCCTCGGGTGAACACCGTAAAAAAAAAAAAAAAAAAAACTGTGTCAAAACAAGCAATTTTTGTCACCTTGCATCACAAAAGGTGCAACACCAAGTGATCAAAAACGCGTATGTCCCACAAAATGGTACCAATAAAACCGTCACCTCATCCCGCAAAAAATGAACCCCTACATAAGAATATCTCTCAAAAAATAAAAAAAACTATAGCTCTTAGGACATGGAGACACTAAAACATAATTTTTTTGGTTTCAAAAATGCTATTATTGTGTTAAAGTGAAACAAATAAAAAAAAGTATACATATTAGGTATTTCCGCATCCGTAAAAACCAGCTCTATAAAAATATCACATGACCTAACCCCTCAGGTGAACACCGTAAAAAAAAAAAAAACTGTGTCAAAACAAGCAATTTTTGTCACCTTGCAGCACAAAAGGTGCAACACCAAGTGATCAAAAACGTGTATGTCCCACAAAATAGTACCAATAAAACAGTCACCTCATCCCGCAAAAAATGAGCCCCTACATAAGAAAATCTCTCAAAAAATAAAAAAACTATAGCTCTTAGAACATGGAGACACTAAAACATCATTTTTTTTGTTTCAAAAATGCTATTATTGTGTAAAACTTTAATAAATGAGAAAAAGTATACATATTAGGTATCGCCACGTCCGTAACAATCTGCTCTATAAAAATGTCACTTGACTGAACCCCTCAGGTGAACGCTGTAAAAATAAATAAATAGAAACTGTGCTAAAACAACCAATTTTTTGGTCACCTTGCCCCATAAAGTGTTATAATGAATGATCAAAAAATCATATGTACCCAAAAATAATACTAATAAAACTGGCACCTTATCCCCTAGTTTCCAAAATGGGGTCACTTCTTGGGAGTTTCTACTGTAAGGGTGCATCAGGGGGCTTCAAATAGGACATGGCATCTAAAAACCATGTGGAGTTCCTTTTCTTCTGCGCCCTGCCGTGTGCCCATACAGCAGTTTATGACCACATGTGGGGTGTTTCTGTAAACCGCAGAATCTGGGTAATAAATATTGAGTTTTGTTTGGCTGTTAACCATCGATGTGTTTAAGAAAAAAATTGATTAAAATGGAAAATCTGCCAAAAAAGTGAAATTTTAAAATTTGATCTCCATTTTCCTTTAATTCTTGTGGAACGCCTAAAGGGTTAACAAAGTTTGTAAAATCGGTTTTGAATACCTTGAGGGGTGTAGTTTCTACAATGGGGTAATTTATGGGGGTATCCACTATGTAGGCCCCACAAAGTGACTTCAGACCTGAACTGGTCCTTAAAAAGTGGGTTTTGGCAATTTTCTTAAAAATTTGAAGAATTGCTTCTAAACTTCTAAGCCTTCTAACGTCCTAAAAAAATAAAATGGCATTTCCAAAATGATGCCAACATGAAGTAGACATATGAGGAATGTTAAATAATAAATATTTTATGAGGTATCACTTTCTGTTTTAAAAGCAGAGAAATTGAAATTTAGAAAATTGTGAATTTTTCAAATTTTTGGGTAAATTTGGGATTTTTTCATAAATAAAGGTGAAATATTTTGACACAAATTTATGACTATTATGAAGTACAATGTGTCACGAGAAAACAATCTCTGAATGACTTGGATAAATAAAGGCGTTCCAAAGTTATTACCACAAAGTGAGATATGTCAGTTTTGCAAAATTTGGCCTGGTCAGGAAGGGGGCAAATGGCCCAGATGGCAGGTGGTTAACATTTGGATAACCCGGCTTCTCTTTTGTGGCACATTTAATCCGTTAACATTGAGTGATAATACTTTTAAAGGATCCATACCCATACCTTGCACAAATTATCCAATAATAATAACCAGCCCCATAGGTCTATGTAGGAGCAAATCCAGTCAGGTCCATAAATATTGGGACATCGACACAATTCTAAAAATTTTGGCTCTATACACCACCACAATGGATTTGAAATGAAACTAACAAGATGTGCTTTAACTGCAGACTGTCAGTTTTAATTTGAGGGTATTTACATCCAAATCAGGTGAACGGTGTAGGAATTACAACAGTTTGCATATGTGCCTCCCACTTGTTAAGGGACCAAAAGTAATGGGACAATTGGCTTCTCAGCTGGTCCATGGCCAGGTGTGTGCTATTCCCTCATTATCAAAATTACAATGAGCAGATAAATGGTCCAGAGTTCATTTCAAGTGTGCTATTTGGAATCTGTTGCTGTCAACTCTCAAGATGAGATCCAAAGAGCTGTCACTACCAGTGAAGCAAGCCATCATTAGGTTGAAAAAAAACTAAACAAACCCATAAGAGAGATAGCAAAAACATTAGGCGTGGCCAAAACAACTGTTTAAAACATTTTTAGAAAGAAGGAACGCACCGGTGAGCTCAGCAACACCAAAACACCCGGAAGACCACGGAAAACAACTGTGGTGGATGACCAAAGAATTATTTCCCTGGTGAAGAAAACACCCTTCACAACAGTTGGCCAGATCAAGAGAAGACTTCACCAGAGTGAATACAGAGGGTTAACCACAAGATGTAAACCATTGGTGAGCCTCAAAAACAGGAAGGCCAGATTAGAGTTTGCCTAACGACATCTAAAAAAGCCTTCACAGTTCTGGAACAACATCCTATAGACAGATGAGATCAACTTGTACCAGAGTGATGGGAAGAGAAGAGTATGGAGAAGAAAAGGAACTACTCATGATCCTAAGCATACCACTTCATCAGTGAAGCATAGTAGTGGTAGTGTCATTGCGTGGGCATGTATGGCTGCCAATGGAACTGGTTCTCTTGTATTTATTGATGATGTGACTGCTGACAAAAGCAGCAGGATGAATTCTGAAGTGTTTCGGGCAATATTATCTGCTCATATTCAGCCAAATGCTTCAGAACTCATTGGACGGCACTTCATAGTGCAGATGGACAAGGACCCAAAGCATACTGCAAAAGCAACCAAAGAGTTTTTTAAGGGAAAGAAGTGGAATGTTATGCAATGGCCAAGTCAATCACCTGACCTGAATCCGATTTGAGCATGCATTTCACTTGCTGATGACAAAACTGAAGGGAAAATTCCCCAAGAACAAACAGGAACTGAAGACCGTTGCAGTAGAGGACTGGCAGAGCATCAGCAGGGATAATACCCAGCATCTGGTGATGTCTATGCTTTCCAGACTTCAGGCTGTAATTGACTGCAAAGGATTTGCAACAAAGTATTAAAAAGTGAAAGTTTGATTTATGATTATTATGCTGTTCAATTACTTTTGGTCCCTTAACAAGTGGGAGGTACATATGCAAACTGTTGTAATTCCTACAGCGTTCACCTGACTTAGATGTAAATACCCTCAAATTAAAGCTGACAGTCTGCAGTTAAAGCACATCTTGTTTGTTTTATTTCAAATCCATTGTGGTGGTGTATAGAGCCAAAAAAAATTGAATTGTGTCGATGTCCCAATATTTATGGACCTGACTGTATGTCCGTACTGCCAGGTGTAACTATAAACATAGTTGTAAACAGAATGAACAGAACAATCATCTACAAAGCAAAAAAGTACAGGCCTGCCCACATCCGCTCTCCCACTTGTGAGGAATGGTTTGTTGTATTTAAAACCCAGCGAGGAGCGGAGTGGACGGGCTGGTCCTTCAGCATTAGAAAAAACAGGTCTTCAGAAGTGAAGACAGTTCTAGTAGGCGGAGGGAGCCATCTAGAGGACTGAACGTGAAGTTCTGGCTGCTAATAACACATGGGAAAAATTAACTCTTAGAGCGAGGCAAAATATGCCTTTAGCTCTATTGTGTGTTGTTGAGTCATGGGCCGTACATACTGCAATCGGCACCAAGCGTCCCGAGATTACATACAGGCTACATGTGGGGCCCGGGTTTGGTGTTATGTTTCATATGCTTGGGAATATGTCTGGCGTGCATTTGTGCGTGAGCTGAATGTGTTTAAATGGAAGCTACTATTCGGGCATGCACCCAGAGTGTGCCAGAGTAAATACAGGTACATACGAAAAATAGCTCAATATGCATTAATGTTGGTAACATATGGTCATATACGGTTCTGAGCTTAGAATAAATAATATACAATCTACATTAGGTATACAGTTTGCATATATGTAAGGTGGATCTTCATAATCTCCTCCCAATATATACATAAGTGTTGCTTCCATGTCGATGAGGGAACACTAAGAGGTTCATAATATAGTGGAGACCTATGGGCGATCGAGTGACTCACCATAGGGGCCCCGGCGGAGTTTGCAACCTTAGTGTCATGAGGGTGTCAAGAGCCACGTCTGACTCCGTTATACCCGGGGTCAGGAAGTCGCAGCGGGTGGCTGCGCGCTCTATGTCTAAAGACAGTGCTGTTTATTAATGGTAGCTTTCTGGGTTTGTCTTGCAATCCTTTTTGGCTTACTCAGGGATCCGTAGCTTCTCCTCCTCAGCTGTTTCTTGTCCAGCAATCCCAACCTCCTTATATTCCCATCTCTCACTTCTCTGGTTGCCAGATATAGAGCTTCCTGCCTGGACTTCTATACTGACCCACTGGAGCTGTGTAGCTGTGTTCCCTGGTTGTTGTTCCAGAACGTTACCCTCCGGATCCCTGTTGGGCTTTTGTTGTCTGCTGTGGTCGCCCACCTGGGATTATATGTTTTTTCTGTGTTGTCTGTCCTCTCCTTGGTGTTTTCCTTTTAGTGTTAGTGGTGCGGACTAGTGATCCCACCGCCCCGTTCACTACATAGGGCTCATCTTAGGGAAAGCCAGGGTTTAGGCACGTGATTGGAGTACGGGTGAGGAACCCGTCTAGGGACGTCAGGGCAGTCAGGTGCCAGCCTCAAGGTGAGTCAGGGGTCACCATCTTTCCCTCTCCCTTGGACAGGGCCTTCCCATTTCCCTCCCTTTGCGTGACGCCGGTCATTACATTATATCTGGCCCTTATTTTGTGTAGGTAAAAAAAACAAAAGAATCCAGTATGGATCCAATTGCTGCTTTGTCAAAGCAACTTCAAGGCCTGTCTTTGGAGGTGGCAGGATTGAAGGCGTCGGTCCTCCAGCAACAGCAGCAATTGCTACAGACCGCAAGCCCAGCAGTTGCTACAGGTAACCAGGTTGTTGCGGAACCCAAGGTTGCTCTTCCTGACAGATTTTCTGGGGGAAGGGACAAATTTGTGACGTTCCATGAGGCCTGTAAATTATATTTTAAACTGCGCCCTTACTCCTCTGGTAATGATGAACAGCGGGTGGGGGTTGTTATTTCCCTGCTTCAGGGGGACCCGCAATCCTGGGCGTTCTTTTTACCCACTGATTCCCAGGCTCTCCTGTCAGTGGATGAATTTTTTGGGGCCTTGGGTCTCATATATGATGACCCTGACCGAATCGCACTGGCTGAATCAAAATTACGGAGACTCCTACAGGGAGAGCGGCCAGTAGAGGAATATTGCTCAGAGTTCCGTAGGTGGGCTACGGATACCCAGTGGAACGACCCGGCTCTCAGGAGTCAGTTCTGTTCTGGGTTATCCGAAAGGATTAAGGATGCGCTTGCGCTGTATGAGACTCCCTTTTCCCTTGATGCGGTTATGTCCCTTTCTATCAGGATAAATAGACGTCTTAGGGACAGATTGAAAAATCCAGAGCAACTGGTAACCCCTCCCAAGCAGCAGTTAGTCTGTACGGACTTAGACGAGCCTATGCAGCTAGGAGGAACTTCTCGTCAGGTCCGTCCTCCTGAGGCTCGCCGTAGGCGTGGGGTTTGTTTTTTCTGTGGGGAGAGGGGTCATTTTATTAATGTCTGTCCTTCCTTTCTCAAAAACAAAAGACCGTCGGAAAACTACCATCCCCAGGCTGTGTAGAGGATGTCAGCCGGGATGTATAAGTTTCCTCCATACGAACATCGCAATTTGTGTTGCCAGCGGTTGTGGTTTTTGGTGTTAAGACAGAGACTATTTCTTTTTTTCTAGACAGTGGAGCAGGAGTAAATTTGATAGATGCCCATTTTGCCCACACTATGGGTTTGTCTCTCTGTACGCTACAGAGACCTATTCCCATATTCGCTATTGATTCTGCTCCTCTGTCTCAGAGAAACCTCACTCACATTGTCCATAACTTACACCTTTGGGTAGGGGACCACCATAACGAGTGGCTTTCATGTTATGTTCTGGAGAAGCTTCCCACTTCTGTGGTGTTGGGTCTTCCCTGGTTGGTAGCGCACAATCCAGTGGTGGATTGGCAGGCCAGGGAGATATTGGAGTGGAGTGAGCATTGCTGAGAAAATTGCTTAAATAGCAATTGCTTAGTCGCCTCCATAGCTACCCTACCTACATTTGTTTCGGACTTTGAGGACGTTTTTTCTGAAAAGGGTTGCCAGAAGTTACCACCTCACCGTCCTTATTATTCCCAGTGCAAAATTACCCAAGACCAGGTTATATAATCTTTCGGGTCTGGAGAGACAAGCCATGAAAGATTATATCTCCGAGAGCTTGGCTAAGGGACACATCAGACCCTCTTCTTCACCCGTGGCTGCAGGGTTTTTCTTCGTTAAAAATAAAAATGGGGGCTTGCGTCCTTGCCTAGATTTTCGCGAATTAAACCGGATAACCATCCGAGACCCATACCCTCTTCCTCTCATTCCTGACCTGTTTAATCAGATTGCGGGTACTAGGTGGTTCTCCAAACTTGATCTTAGGGGGGCCTACAATCTGATTCGTATCAAGGAAGGGGATGAGTGGAAGACAGCTTTTAACACCCCTGAGGGGCATTATGAAAATCTAGTCATGCCTTTCGGTCTGACCAATGCTCCTGCTGTCTTCCAACATTTCGTTAATGACATTTTTAGTCATCTTATCGGCAGGTTTGTGGTGATATACCTAGATGATATTTTAATTTATTCGTCTGATCTGAAAACACATGAGGTGCATGTCAGACAGATACTGCAGGTCCTACGGACGAATAAATTATATGCTAAAATTGAAAAGTGTGTCTTCGCCGTTCAGGAAATACAGTTCCTAGGTTATTTATTATCCGCTTCAGGTTTCCGTATGGATCCTAGGAAGGTCCAGGCAATTTTAGATTGGGATCTTCCTGAGAGCCTCAAAGCACTGCAACGGTTCTTGGGCTTCGCAAATTTCTATAGAAAATTCATTAAAAATTATTCGGTGATTGTAAAACCCCTTACTGACATGACTAGGAAGGGGACTGATTTTTCTAAATGGTCTGACGCCGCTAAAATTGCTTTTTCCTCTCTAAAAGAGAGGTTTACCTCGGCACCTGTACTAATCCAACCTGATGTCTCCCAGCCTTTTATTGTTGAAGTAGATGCGTCAGAGGTGGGAGTGGGGGCTGTGCTGTCTCAGGGTCCGTCTCCTGGCAAATGGCGTCCTTGTGCGTTCTTTTCTAAAAAACTATCTGCAGCAGAGAAGAACTATGATATTGGCAATAGGGAACTATTAGCTATTAAACTAGCATTTGAATAATGGCGTCACTTTTTAGAGGGGGCAATCCACCCCGTCACTGTGATTACGGACCACAAAAATCTTCTGTACCTCGAATCAGCTAAGCGTCTCACCCCTAGACAAGCTAGGTGGTCTCTATTTTTTACCAGGTTTAACTTTGTTATTACCTATCGTCCTGGGGCAAAAAATACCAAGGCAGATGCACTATCTCGTTGTTTCCCTGGAGGGGGTAATGTGAGTGATCCGGTACCCATTCTACAAAGAGGAGTGGTTGTCTCTGCGGTACACTCTGTTCTGGAGGGGAGGGTGTTAGAGGCCCAGGGGGACGCCCCGGTCTCTTGCCCCTCAGAGAAATTGTTTGTACCGTTAAACCTGTGTCTCGAATTATTAAAGAAACATCATAATTCGGCACTTGCTGGCCACCCGGGTAGTAAAGCAACCTTGGAGCTATTGTCTCGTCATTTTTGGTGGCCAAGGTTGCGTCAGGATGTAATGGATTTTGTGTCTTCCTGTTCTACTTGTGCGCGCGCGAAAGTCTCTCATACACACCATGCAGGGTCTTTATTGCCACTTGTCATTAGGCCATGGACACATCTGTCGATGGATTTTATCACTGACTTACCTTTGTCTGCGGGTAAAACAGTTATCTTGGTAGTAGTGGACAGGTTTAGCAAAATGGTACACTTCATTGCGTTACCCGCACTACCTAATACTAAGACTCTTGCTCAGGTATTCATCAGTGAAATCGTGAAGCTTCACGGGGTCCCTTCCGATGTTGTTTCGGATAGGGGAACCCAGTTTATTTCTAAATTTTGGAAAGCTTTTTGTTCCCGTTTGGGGGTACACTTGTTCATTTCCTCAGCTTTCCATCCTCAGTCGAATGGACAGACTGAGCGTACCAACCAAAACCTTGAGACATATCTAAGATGTTTTGTGTCTGAAAACCAAGAGGTGTGGTCATCATATTTACCGTTAGCCGAGTTTTCCATAAATAATCGCCGTCAGGAATCTACTGGCAAGTCACCATTTCTTGGTGCATATGGTTTTCATCCCCAATTCTGTACTTTCAAAGAGGGGGGGTCTTCTGGGGTTCCCGAAGAGGAACGGTTTTTGTCATCTCTTTCTTCTGTATGGCAGAAAGTGCAAGCTAATTTGAAAAATATGGGAGGTAAATATAAATGCATGGCTGAAAAAAAACGGTCGCCAGGTCCAGACCTAGGAGTGAATGACTATGTGTGGTTGTCTACTAGGAATATTAAATTAAAGGTTCCCTCTTGGAAACTGGGTCCTAGGTTTATTGGTCCTTACAAAATAGTAGCCATCATTAACCCCGTGGCTTTTCGCCTGGAGCTACCTCAGACTTTTAAAATTCATAACGTCTTCCATAAGTCGTTACTCAAAAAGTATGTTCCACCTCTAGAACCATCACCGCTGCCACCCCCTCCTGTTATTGTGGATGGTAATCTAGAGTTTCAAATATCCAAAATTGTTGATTCTCGTCTGGTCCGCCGCTCTCTTCAATATCTGGTGCATTGGAGGGGTTACGGTACCAAGGAAAGAATGTGGGTTCCAGCGTCTGAGGTAAACGCCGACAGGTTAGTTAGGGTTTTTCATGCCTCTCATCCTGAGAGACCTAGTCCTGAGTGTCCGGAGGCCCCTCGTGGAAGGGGGGTACTGTCACGAGGGTGTCAAGAGCCACGTCTGACTCCGTTATACCCGGGGTCAGGAAGTCGCAGCGGGTGGCTGCGCGCTCTATGTCTAAAGAGTGCTGTTTATTAATGGTAGCTTTCTGGGTTTGCCTTGCAATCCTTTTTGGCTTACTCAGGGATCCGTAGCTTCTCCTCCTCAGCTGTTTCTTGTCCAGCAATCCCAACCTCCTTATATTCCCATCTCTCACTTCTCTGGTTGCCAGATATAGAGCTTCCTGCCTGGACTTCTATACTGACCCACTGGAGCTGTGTAGCTGTGTTCCCTGGTTGTTGTTCCAGAACGTTACCCTCCGGATCCCTGTTGGGCTTTTGTTGTCTGCTGTGGTCGCCCACCTGGGATTATATGTTTTGTCTGTGTTGTCTGTCCTCTCCTTGGTGTTTTCCTTTTAGTGTCAGTGGTGCGGACTAGTGATCCCACCGCCCCGTTCACTACATAGGGCTCATCTTAGGGAAAGCCAGGGTTTAGGCACGTGATCGGAGTACGGGTGAGGAACCCGTCTAGGGACGTCAGGGCAGTCAGGTGCCAGCCTCAAGGTGAGTCAGGGGTCACCATCTTTTCCTTTCCCTTGGACAGGGGCTTCCCATTTCCCTCCCTTTGCGTGACGCCGGTCATTACACTTAGGATTTGGGGAATTAAAAGGGGGGGAGGGGAGAGAGAGGGTGCGGGCAAGGGTATGGAGAAGGTACATAAGAATTGTATATTAATAAAGGCGTTTTGCCTCTCACCCCTCCTTAAAATGTAGTACTCAACCTGTGGAGATTTTATTTCTCAGGTCTCATCTGCAGGGCTCTTCCTCGAGGTAGTGCTCCCACTTTTCTTTCTTTGTCTTTGTCCCTGGTCCTGGTTGGACGTCCCGGAGTCCACGATGTGGGAAGCGGTAAAGGTGGGACATGGGTAAGTTCTTGGGCTATGTTCCAGTCCTGGATTTCTTGATCTTCGATTCCCAGATGCTCATATATCCGCCTAAGGTCTCCGTGTGACCTGAGCACCAACTTCTTATCAGATGCATTAATGAGAAGTCCAAATGGGAACAGCCATCGATATAGGAGCTTCCTCCCTTTCAACACCTCCAGTAGTGGCTTCAGCGCTTTCCTCATGCGTAGCGTGACAGGAGAAAGATCTTGATATATGGCTACTGAGGCACCCTCGTGTTTCAGAGGGTATTCCTTAGCCTGGTAGCTTGCAAGCTTACAAATTATATCCCGAGGTGGGTCAGGCGGTGGCCTCAGCGCATGATGTGCCCTCTCCAAGGTGAAGTCCGGAGCTGCAGCAGGACCCACGAGGTGAGTGAAGAAGTCGATCAGTGTGGCTGCTATGGCGTCCGGTAGGATGCTTTCGGGGAAGCCCTTGAGCTGGAGGTTATTCCGGCGCCCCCGGTTGTCCTGATCCTCGAGCTGTGAGTATAAAGAGTTTATGTGGGCTTGAGCATAGTCCAGAGAATGTGCCACTGCTGAGTCAAACTCAATAATGGCGGTCTGGCCCATGTGCTGGAGGTCTTTTTGTATTCCTTCAGTTCCTGCACGATTGGATCCAGTGCCTCTGCAAGAAGCTGCCTCAAAAATGGTCTAGAGACCGGGAGGTGTTCTTTTGAAGACGGTGCAGCTGCTTCACCACCATCTCCGTCCTCCGACTCTGAAGCATCAGGGTGGAACTCCGGGTCTTCCGGCGGCGCCATTTTCTCTGATTTCTTAGGCTGAAGCGCTGATGTCTTTTTAACAAACTTGCCCAGGTCTCCTTGGCCCGAAGTTTGCTTAATGTGTGCCGGGTTGTCCCTGGACTTGTCTCTTAAAGGCTTGCCCATGTTTTCTGGATATAACTGCTGAAAGTGCCCTCTTCTCCGTCAGTCCTCGGCAGAGCGATCTAACCTGCGGCCATTCAGCTCTGCTGCCAGGCTCCCCCCCCCATATATAAAGCCATTTTTAATGTTCTGCCGTTCCAACCATTTTCTCCAGTCTCAGGAAACTTTTAGCAGCTTGGAAAATGTAGCAAAAGTGACCCATGCCTGTATTCCGTGCGCATTACGCAAATATTACATTGCCGATTTTTCGCAATCAAGAAAATAATTTAGAATTCGCGAATATATATATATATATATATATATATATATACACTCACCTAAAGAATTATTAGGAACACCTGTTCTATTTCTCATTAATGCAATTATCTAGTCAACCAATCACATGGCAGTTGCTTCAATGCATTTAGGGGTGTGGTCCTGGTCAAGACAATCTCCTGAACTCCAAACTGAATGTCAGAATGGGAAAGAAAGGTGATTTAAGCAATTTTGAGCGTGGCATGGTTGTTGGTGCTAGACGGGCCGGTCTGAGTATTTCACAATCTGCTCAGTTACTGGGATTTTCACGCACAACCATTTCTAGGGTTTACAAAGAATGGTGTGAAAAGGGAAAAACATCCAGTATGCGGCAGTCCTGTGGGCAAAAATGCCTTGTGGATGCTAGAGGTCAGAGGAGAATGGGCCGACTGATTCAAGCTGATAGAAGAGCAACGTTGACTGAAATAACCACTCGTTACAACTGAGGTATGCAGCAAAGCATTTGTGAAGCCACAACACGCACAAACTTGAGGCGGATGGGCTACAACAGCAGAAGACCCCACCGGGTACCACTCATCTCCACTACAAATAGGAAAAAGAGGCTACAATTTGCACGAGCTCAACAAAATTGGACTGTTGAAGACTGGAAAAATGTTGCCTGGTCTGATGAGTCTCGATTTCTGTTGAGACATTCAAATGGTAGAGTCCGAATTTGGCGTAAACAGAATGAGAACATGTATCCATCCTCTGATGGCTACTTCCAGCAGGATAATGCACCATGTCACAAAGCTCGAATCATTTCAAATTGGTTTCTTGAACATGACAATGAGTTCACTGTAAAATGGCCCCCACAGTCACCAGATCTCAACCCAATAGAGCATCTTTGGATTGTGGTGGAACGGGAGCTTCGTGCCCTGGATGTGCATCCCTCAAATTTACATCAACTGCAAGATGCTATCCTATCAATATGGGCCAACATTTTTAAAGAATGCTATCAGCACCTTGTTGAATCAATGCCACGTAGAATTAAGGCAGTTCTGAAGGCAAAAGGGGGTCCAACACTGTATTAATATGGTGTTCCTAATAATTCTTTAGGTGAGTGTATATATATATATATAGCCCCTGCCGCTCATCACTATTGATTAGTGTAATGTGTGATTTTCCAATTTAATCACTATCTGCGGGTGGGGGCTCTCTCTGATTACAGTGATGGTCTAACTGATAAAAGGAATATGTCATCAGAAATGAACCGCTGTCTAAATCATATTTTATGTGACCCTTTTTTTTTGGTGAGTTTTTTTTTTTTTACCTTTCATTAGTTTTTTCATTATCATCACAGACAGAACTACAATGACAAGTAACATCTGACATCTAGATAACACAGGATCCACTATTCACAACTGGTGAAATCATAGCTTATCTGCTTATATAGAAAACTCTCCCACATAATTCAATGGTGTCAGCTTATGTCCATTGAGGCTATGGCCCATGTAGCTGCTCTCTAAGGAGAGGAAGTCATAACATAATTTAGGCCTAGAGGCCAGGTAAAAAACTGCATGATTTGAATGTTGTTGCTTTTTTTTTTTTTTTTTTTTTTTTTATATAGACAGTGACATGGTGAATTAAAAAAATATATAAAAAAAAAATATGTTGAACATAAAAACACATGATTTAAACAATAAGTCATTTCATTTTCTAATAACACATTTAATTTACCCGAAGCTGTTTGCTATACTAAAAGTCCAGGGGTGTAGCTATAGGGGGTGCAGAGGTAGCACTCGCTACCGGACCCAGGAGCCTGAGAGGGCCTAAAGACCCTTTAGCACATAAGAAGACACCGGTATTTAGAAAGTGCATACTGGGAAGGCTCTGTTATAGATGTTGCACTGGGGCCCAGAATATTCAAGTTATTCCTCCGACTGTAAGGAAGGGGTTACATCAGGAATTTGGCTTGAGGGGAAGGGGTGACGTTTTAATTTTTGCAACAGGCAGAAGGAAGGCTATCCGCTCCCTTGCCACTTGTCACAAAGCACTGAAGGAAGGGTGCCCAAGGTGAACTCTTGCACCAGAGCCCATGAGCCTTTAGCCCCTGTATGTCAGTAAGTAGAATACATGGAGTTACTTAAAAAAAAAATGATACTCTGTGTTCCCACCCTTTAGGCCTCATGCACACGACCGTTGTGTGCATCCATGGCCGTTGTGCCGTTTTCCGTTTTTTTTCGCGGACCCATTGACTTTCAATGGGTCCGTGGAAAAATCGGAAAATGCACCTGTGACGAAACCAACCTCGCCACTGGGTTTTGGAGGGGGCTGCGTGCCCGCCTCTTGCCCCAGGATTATGGGCCCTCTCATCAGCCAGGCCTCATTTGTTCACAAAGGACTTGGACTAACTTGAACTCTCACCCCCATGAATTAGACCAGGGGTCAAGTTAGTCCATTATGTTTGGTAATGGTGTTTTGTGGATTGCGTCTCAGACAATGTTCATTGTGTTAGTTAATTGCGTCTCAGACAATGTGTGTGTTAGTTAATTGCGTCTCAGACAAATGCTCATTGTATTTTGTTTATTGCGTTACAGATAGAGGGCAGGGGATTTTGTGTACAATTGCTGGGAAGGTTGAATACTGTAGGTACATGTGATTGGCTGTTTTTACAAAACCCTGTGGGTGGTAACATTGTTGGGAGATGTGTATAAAATGCTTGTGTGTTAAAATAAAGAGAGTTCCTGTTTTATACCTTCATGAAGTCTTGGCTCATGTTTGGGGGATGGAATAACTACACTCTTGGGGATTGCTATATCACAATACTCCCCTGAGTATAAGATCTTGTAAGAGCTTGCTCCTGGTTCCTGTCTCTGGATTTAGGAGAGGTTCACCCACTGGAAGCTGAAGCCCGGTCTTGGGTCCAGCGTGGGTGGAGGACGGTGAGACCCCAACCAAGCTGCGGCGGTTCGTGGGGTCTGCAGTGCTGACGGTGTCGAGTGGAGTGCTTGGAGTCCTCTGGAAGCACAAGGAGCATCTATCGACGGAGGTACCCGGTCGGGGTGCTAGGCGTTCCGTTACAGCAGCGTTTTGCAGCCACATCCGTGATCCGTGTTTCCTGTCCGTCAAAAAAATAGGACCTGTCCTATTTTTTTGACGGACAGCGGTTCACGGACCCATTCAAGTCAATGGGTCCGTGAAAGAACACAGATGCACACAAGATTGGCATCTGCGTCCGTGATCCGTGGCCGTAGGTTACTTTCATACAGACGGATCCGAAGATCCGTCTGCATAAAAGCTTTTTCAGAGATGAGTTTTCACTTCGTGAAAACTCATATCCGACAGTATATTCTAACACAGAGGCGTTCCCATAGTGATGGGGACGCTTCTAGTTAGAATATACTACGAACTGTGTACATGACTGCCCCCTGCTGCCTGGCAGCACCCGATCTCTTACAGGGGGCTGTGATCCGCACAATTAACCCCTCAGGTGCTGCACCTGAGGGGTTAATTGTGCATATCATAGCCCCCTATAAGAGATCAGGGGCTGCCAGGCAGCAGGGGGCAGACCCCCCTCCCCAGTTTGAATATCATTGGTGGCAGTGTGCGGCCTTCGTCGGCCCCCCCTCCCTCCCTTTATTGTAATATCATTGGTGGCCAGTGTGCGTCCTCCCCGGCCCCCCCTCCCTCTATTGTAATATCATTGGTGGCCAGTGTGCGGCCTCTTCCGCCCCCCCTCCCTCTATTGTAATATCATTGGTGGCCAGTGTGGCCTGCAGTAGCATCCTGGTTGCCATGGTTACCGATCAGAGCCCCAACGATTAAACTGGGATTCCGATCGGAACTCTCCGCTGCCACCAATGATCGGGCAGGGGGGGGGGAGAGGGGAGGCCGCACACTGGCCACCAAGGATATTACAATAGAGGGAGGGAGGGGGACCGGGGGAGGCCGCACACTGGCCACCAATTATGTTACAATAGAGGGAGGGGGGGCCGGGGGGGCCGCACACTGGCCACCAATTATATTACACTAGAGGGAGGGGGGCCGGGGGGGGCCGCACACTGGCCACCAATGATATTCAAACTGGGGAGGGAGGGGGGTCTGCCCCCTGCTGCCTGGAAGCCCCTGATCTCTTACAGGGGGCTATGATACGCACAATTAACCCCTTCAGGTGCAGCACCTGAAGGGTTAATTGTGCTGATCACAGCCCCCTGTAAAAGATCGGGTGCTGCCAGGCAGCAGGGGGCAGTCATGTACACAGTTTGTAGTATATTCTAACTAGAAGCGTCCCCATCACTATGGGAACACCTCTGTGTTAGAATATACTGTCGGATCTGAGTTTCACGATGTAACTCAAATCCGATGGTATATTCTAACATAGAGGCATTCCCATGGTGATGGGGACGCTTCAAGTTAAAATATACCATCCGATTGGAGAAAACTCTGATCCTATGGTATATTAACTCCTGACTTTACATTGAAAGTCAATGGGGGACGGATCCATTTGCAATTGCACCATATTGTGTCAACGGCAAACGGATCCGTCCACATTGACTTGCATTGTAAGTCAGGATGGATCCGTTTGGCTCCGCACGGCCAGGCGGACACCAAAATGACTTTTTTTTCATGTCCGTGGATCCTCCAAAAATCAAGGAAGACCCACGGATGAAAAACGGTCACAGATCACGGCAAAACGGAACCAGTTTTTGCGGACCGCAAAAAAAAACGGTCGTGTGCATGAGGCCTTAATCTTATCCTGCTCACAGCATGTACTGTAAATATCTTAGTTTTCATGTACCTGCTGTAAAGCACATTTTGGAGCTGATGTTCTCATACACCTCACGCAAGATGGCATTACAATGTCATATCAATAATGCACACTTATGTAGTATTTCCATATCAAGGTAGTTTATATTTTAGATTTTTATTTGCACCTACAGTTTGTGTCCCTCCATACAAACAATATTTAGAGCAGCAGCTTGTGCTTCAGAGCTGTGGTTCCTACTATAATAGTGACCTTGAAGTCAAAGCCATCGTCAGCTTTTTTGAAGCTTATGAAGACCTGACTACTAAATTGTCATACAAGTATGTAAAACCATTTCTTGCCCGTTCTTCTCTTTTTCTCTATAACTCTTTGTTTTGTGTTTGTCGCCAACATATTCACAACCTCTGCAGTGTTGCTTAGATCACTTCACCAGGGGCAATG
The DNA here is from genome assembly GCF_905171765.1 of Bufo bufo. Lineage (NCBI taxonomy): Eukaryota > Metazoa > Chordata > Amphibia > Anura > Bufonidae > Bufo > Bufo bufo. The sequence goes on along the minus strand of NC_053391.1, from coordinate 337,139,179 downwards.
ATTCCTATACAGAGGTAAAAATACCCACATGGCAATCTAGATGTACTCTGAAATGTTATTAAAGCAAACTTGTGCCAACTGATTTTTTATTCTTTCATTAACTGTATAAAGAATATATAGAAATAAATATAAAAAAGTAGAGATTAGTGAATTGCTCAAAATTCGATTCAGGTTCAATTCGGTCAAATCTGTCAACTGATTTGACTCAGGTTTGAATTGATTCTACCAGAATTGAAAGTGCTGCAATTAGCCTGAAAATTTACAAAATTCAGGTTCAATCCGATTTTCTCATTTCTATAAATAAGTAATATTGATATAGAACTAGCAGAAGGACCCGGCTTTGCACGGGTATATATTATCTACTTAATTTTATGTCCGTGTGTCGTAAAAAAATATCAACAGTTTCTCCATAACAGTGAACTCTACAGTACCCGCCCCTTTAACAACGACTTCCACAGTGCCTGCCCTTTTAACAGTGATCTCCACAGTGCCCGCCCGTTTAACAAATCCTAAATTAATTGTCACTAATCATACGTAGACAGATTAAAACTAACAGTGGTGTGGGTAGCTCCGTCTATTGCTGTTGCTTCACAGCTAGTGTTTATTGCCACTATTAGTTACATGCTGTATTGGCCTGTAACTATTTCCTCTTGTCGCCTAGATTATCTGTATATTAACTCCTGTTAGGGAGCTCCCTTACTGCCACTGAGCTTAAAAACATAGACACTCATACACCCAGCATCCCGACATGTTTAAGGGAATCGTGCAGGTATAGGGGGAATAGTTGCCAATACAGCATTTAACTAATAGTGACGATAAACACTAGCTGTGAAGCAACAGCAATAATACCGTCTAATAGACTGAGCTACCCACCCCACTGTTAGTTTTAATCTGTCTACGTATGATTAGTGTCAATTAATTTAGGATTTTTTAAAAGCTAATAAATAAAAGTTAAGTTTTAGCTACATTCAATATCACATGATCAAAAGACGTATTTAGGTCCAGTTGGACAACCTGTTAGTTAGCTAAATTAGTCGACATGTGCTGTGAGGTCACTTGATACTTAGTTGCCGCCCCTTTAACAGTGACCTCCACAGTGGCCGTCTTTTTAACAGAGACCTGCACAGTGCCCGCCCCTTTAAAAATGACTTTCACAGTGACCGCCCCTTTAACAATGACTTTCACGGTAACCGTCCCTTTAACAGTGACTTTCACAGTGACCTCCCCTTTAACAGTGACCTTCATAGTGGCTGCCCCTTTAACAGTGAACTCCACAGCGCCCGTCCGTTCAATAGTGGCCCCTGCCCGCCATGCATGTAGCAGTGTAGTTGTGCAGTCATACGTCATATGAAGGCCAGTTCTGTCCTAAGTTCTCCTCTTGATCCAGTGCAGGAGGTGGGTGACAGAAGAACTCTAGCAAAATTAACATCACTGTTAGACAATGTCTAACATGCACAAAGCTTCTAAGTGGGCTTCTTATTAAGTGGAGTTAAAAAAAAGGAGTACTAGTGCTGAGTGTGATTTTGTGGGAGTGATTGCAGGTGGCTGAGTGTGTCTTGAAGCAGAGATCCTTGAAAGCTAAGTTTTTGCATTTTAGTACTGCCATTTAAAACTTTTTTTTTTCTCTGCTGGGTGTTGCCATTTAAACCCTTTTTTTTTTTTCTCTGCTTGATTAAGGGGAGTAGCCTGGGCAACCAGGTGCTATAAATTAAACCACTAAACTCCCTGAGCTTGCTCTACCTGAGGCTTGCTCTACTAAGTGGGCTTCTTATTAAGTGGAGATAAAAAAAAGGAGTTGAAAACTAAGGTTGGATATATTTTCCTTGTGTGTTGTTGGCTTAATTCTAGGTAGTCCTTCAACTACAGCAGACAGGGTCTAATTCTAAATCATATTTACTGTTTTACTTTTTTACTGTTGTAATCCCCATTTAGTACGTGTTGCACAATTGACAACGCAGTCCAGTGCACATCTTGCATGATGTATGCAGTCCTGGAACAGCCGTTCAAGGGTGTATATCTTTGTTCAAGATGTGAGCAAATTATCCGTTTGGAATCGCTAATCGAGTCTCTAAACGGGCAAGTTGCAACACTGAGAGGCATTGACAATTTGCAAAAGAGTTTGCTTCTCACCGAGCAAGCACTCTTTGGGGTAGAAATAATGGGAAGATTCAGACTCCAGCACTCACTTTTTTGAAGTGTCAAATTCTCCGTCTTTATTTAGCAATTGTGCACAGACAATACAGAACTCTAATTCTCTCTGGTGTAGGCTGTTGACGCGTTTCAAAAGATTCTTATTCGTAACAGTGGTGTGCGTCTGGTGTTCTCAGGTATAAGTAGGAGCTCAAATGTGTGTAATTAGCGCTGTAGTCACTCCCACCTTTGCTATGCAGAGGGTGGGGAGAGGGAATAGCATGGGGCAATTAAGATTCCTCCCCTTTGCGCAACACATGTCTCTAATAGTTATCACCTGGAGCATCAGATTCATTCCATTCGAATATCTGACATAGAGATTTACATAATGTTACTTTAAAAACAAGCTTGTTTCAATACATACAGATTGTCTCTTCTAACATAATAAAAGTTATGTAACATGCAGATAAAATAATAGAAAAGTAAAAATAAAAAAAGGCAATGCGGAAAAACTCTGCTAACTAGTCTGCTGCGTTAAATAGGTATCAATTCACATTATAGTTGCGTTACTTCTCAGTTTGGTTTTTCAGAGAATGCTACTGAATATTTTAATAGAAGATATACATAATTGTTCGACATACATGCCACAAAAAGAAAAGGAAAGAAAGAAAAAAGAAACATTTAATAAAAGTGCATAATTTCCCTTCTCATATTTAATCCTTTTGGATACCTTGTTTCCAGTTTAAATATCCAAAAGGCCTCTCTCAGATTGACTTGGTGTTTTATATCCCCTCCTCTGATACAGGTTTTAACCTGTTTTATGGCATATGTTTTGAAATACTTGGGGCTGCGATTGTGTTTTTCAATAAAGTGTCTTGCCACATTTGATATGTTAGTATAAGAGGGATTATCTATATAGTTTAGGTGTTCCAAAATTCTGTTTTTGAATTTTCTTATAGTGCACCCTATATACATTTTGTCACATTGTTCACACCAGATCACATAAACTACTGCTTTTGTGTTGCAGTTGATGTAAGACTTGATATTATAAGTCTGTGTGTGATCTGTGTTGGAAAAGGTTTTTGTGTTTTGTACATAATTACAAGTGCGGCATCGCTGACTACCGCAGCGTGTAAACCCCTTGTATGTCAACCATGTGTCTGTTTGTGGGCAAATTTCCCGTACAAACATGGACGGGGACAAAGAGTTTCCTATTGTTTGAGGTCTTTTTGATACTATCCTACAGCCCTCTTTTAGTACCGTATTGAGTATGTTATCTTCATATAATACCGGAAGTTATTTTTTTATAATATTTTGAATTATATTATATTGGGGGCTGTACGTAAGTACCAGAATAGGTTGTGTTATTTTGTTCTTATTATCTTCCCTTGGCTCTTCCTTTGTACTTCTAGATTCAATATTATTATTTTTTCTGACAACATGTTTGTATATCATTTTATTTTTGGGGTTATTTTTATTATTTTTAAACAGCAGAAATTCCCTAGGTTTGTTTTTTGCTATTTGGAAGCCTCTTAAGATCATCCATTCAGGATATTTTCTTTCCAAAAGACGCTGCCATATTACATGACATTCCCTTTTGAAAGCTTCTGTTGTATTATATTTTTTCCTGGCCCGTTTGCAAAAGAGTTTGCTTCTCACCGAGCAAGCACTCTTTGGGGTAGATGAGGGGGAGGGTGACAGAGAGGAGGCTCAGGAAAGTGAGGTAGCTAGCTGGGTAACAGTTAGAAAGCGGGGTAGAGGGAAGAATGCCAGGGAGGCTAGCCCTGATCTGACACACCCCAACAAGTTTGCACGTTTGGCAGATGAGGGGGATGAGGGGGATGTCAGTCCAGGGACAGCACTGCTGCAGCCGGACACAGTCAGGGGAATGTCAGCTCCAGTAAGCAGGGAACCAGGAGAGCAGGGCAGGCCAGACAGGTGCTGGTAGTGGGAGACTCCATTATTAGGGGAACAGATAGGGAAATCTGACACAAAGACCGTGATCGCTGAACAGTGTGCTGTCTTCCTGGTGCTAGAGTTCGACACATCGCGGATCGAGTTGACAGATTACTGGGAGGGGCTGGAGAAGATCCAGCGGTCATGGTCCATATCGGAACCAATGACAAAGTTAGAGGTAGGTGGATAGTCCTTAAAAATGATTTCAGGGATTTAGGTCAAAAGCTTAGGGCAAGGACCTCAAAAGTAGTATTTTCCGAAATACTGCCTGTACCACGAGCCACACAAGAAAGGCAGTGGAGATTAGGGAGATTAACAAGTGGCTCAAGAACTGGTGTAGGAAGGAGGGGTTTGGGTTCCTGGAGAACTGGGATGACTTCTCTATCGGCTACAAGCTCTATCGTAGGGACGGGCTGCACCTCAATGGGGAAGGGGCAGCTGTGCTGGGGAGAAAGATGTCTAGAAGGTTGGAGGAGTGTTTTAACTAGGGACTGGGGGGGAGGGAAATTACACTATAGGAGGGGAAGATAGTGCAGATAGAGACCGGGGGCAAGGTAGTGGGACTGTGGGAGGAATGGAAGGAGGGACTAGAACAGTTCAGAAGGAAAGGTAAAAAATATACATAAACCTCTCAAATGTATATATACTAATGCCAGAAGCCTGACTAATAAAACTGGAGAGCTGGAATTAGTGATGTGTGAGGAGGACTATGACATAGTGGGAATAACTGAGACATGGCTGGATGATAGCTATGACTGATCGTCAAAACCGGAGAGGGGGAGGGGTTTGCCTTTATGTAAAGTCCTGTCTAAAGCCCACACTCCGGGAATATATAAGTGAGGGACATGAACATGTGGACTCACTGTGAGTAGAGATACATGGAGCTAAAAACAACAATAAATTATTAATAGGAGTTTACTATAAACCACCTAATATACCAGAGTCCACAGAAAATCTACTACTAAACGAGATAGACCAGGCGGCAAATCATAATGAGGTGGTTATTATGGGGGACTTCAACTACCCAGATATAGACTGGGAAACTGAAACTTGTATATTTCATAAGGGAAACAGGTTCTTGCCAATAACCAAAGACAATTACCTCTCCCAACTGGTTCAGGACCCGACTAGAGGGACGGCCATACTGGACTTAGTACACTGCTCAAAAAAATAAAGGGAACACAAAAATAACACATCCTAGATCCTGAATTAATTAAATATTCTTCTGAAATACTTTGTTCTTTACATAGTTGAATGTGCTGATAACAAAATCACACAAAAAAAAAATGGAAATCAAATTTTTCAACCCATGGAGGTCTGGATTTGGAGTCACACTCAAAATTAAAGTGGAAAAACACACTACAGGCTGATCCAACTTTGATGTAATGTCCTTAAAACAAGTCAAAATGAGGCTCAGTAGTGTGTGTGGCCTCCACGTGCCTGTATGACCTCCCTACAATGCCTGTGCATGCTCCTGATGAGGTGGCGGACGGTCTCCTGAGGGATCTCCTCCCAGACCTGGACTAAAGCATCTGCCAACTCCTGGACAGTCTGTGGTGCAACGTGACGTTGGTGGATAGAGCGAGACATGATGTCCCAGATGTGCTCAATTGGATTCAGGTCTGGGGAACGGGCGGGCCAGTCCATAGCATCAATGCCTTCGTCTTGCAGGAACTGCTGACACACTCAAGCCACATGAGGTCTAGCATTGTCTTGCATTAGGAGGAACCCAGGGCCAACCGCACCAGCATATGGTCTCACAAGGGGTCTGAGGATCTCATCTCGGTACCTAATGGCAGTCAGGCTACCTCTGGCGAGCACATGGAGGGCTGTGCGGCCCTCCAAAGAAATGCCACCCCATACCATTACTGACCCAATGCCAAACTGGTCATGCTGGAGGATGTTGCAGGCAGCAGAACGTTCTCCACGGCGTCTCCAGACTCTGTCACGTCTGTCACATGGGCTCAGTGTGAACCTACTTTCATCTGTGAAGAGCACAGGGCGCCAGTGGCGAATTTGCCAATCTTGGTGTTCTCTGGCAAATGCCAAACTTCCTGCACGGTGTTGGGCTGTAAGCACAACCCCCACCTGTGGACGTCGGGCCCTCATATAACCCTCATGGAGTCTGTTTCTGACCGTTTGAGCAGACACATGCACATTTGTGGCCTGCTGGAGGTCATTTTGCAGGGCTCTGGCAGTGCTCCTCCTGTTCCTCCTTGCACAAAGGCGGAAGTATCGGTCCTGCTGCTGGGTTGTTGCCCTCCTACGGCCTCCTCCACGTCTCCTGATGTACTGGCCTGTCTCCTGGTAGCGCCTCCATGCTCTGGACACTACGCTGACAGACACAGCAAACCTTCTTGCCACAGCTCGCATTGATGTGCCATCCTGGATAAGCTGCACTACCTGAGCCACTTGTGTGGGTTGTAGACTCCGTCTCATGCTACCACTAGAGTGAAAGCACCGCCAGCATTCAAAAGTGACCAAAACATCAGCCAGGAAGCATAGGAACTGAGAAGTGGTCTGTGGTCACCACCCGCAGAACCACTCCTTTATTGGGGGTGTCTTGCTAATTGCCTATAATTTCCACCTGTTGTCTATCCCATTTGCACAACAGTATGTGAAATTGATTGTCACTCAGTGTTGCTTCCTAAGTGGACAGTTTGATTTCACAGAAGTGTGATTGACTTGGAGTTACATTGTGTTGTTTAAGTGTTCCCTTTATTTTTTTGAGCAGTGTATTAACTAATAGGCCTGACAGAACAACAGACGTGCAGGTTAATGGACACCTGGGAAATAGTGACCATAAAGTAATAACCTTCCAATTATCATTCAAAAGAGCGTTTCTACAGGGAGGAACAAAAATACCAAACTTCAAAAAAGCTAAATTTAGCCAACTAAGAGAGGCCATAGGCCTAACTAACTGGGACAAAGTCCTCAAAAATAAAAATACAGCCACAAAATGGGATATCTTTAAAAACATCTTAAAATCTCATTGTGAAAGGTACATACCCTATGGGAATAAAAGGTTAAGGAACAAAAAGAAACCAATGTGGATAAATAGAACTGTAAAGAAAGCAATAATTGACAAAAAGAAAGCATATAAATCACTAAAACAGAAGGGTAGCACGAAAGCACTGAAAAACTATAAGGAAAAAAATAGAACATGTAAAAAACAAATAAAAGCGCCCAAACTAGAGACCGAGAGATTAATTGCCAAAGAGAGTAAAACTAACCCTAAAATGTTCTTCAATTATATAAATGTTAAAAAGTATAAATCTGAAGGTGTCGGCCCTTTAAAGAGTAATGAGGGGGGAGTCGCAGAGAGCGACGAGGAGAAAGCAAAGCTGTTAAAGGAAAATAAACTGTCAGATGACATGCAGAATGTAAAAATAATTTCCCCATTAAAAGTGCCCTGTATGACCCAGGAAGAAGTACATCAGCAACTTAAAAAGATTAAAATAGACAAATCGCCAGGACCGGATGGCATACACCCCCGTATCCTAAGTGATTTAAGTAATGTCATAGCCAGACCGTTATTTCTGATATTTGCGGACTCTATACTGACAGGGAATGTCCCACAGGATTGGCGCATGGCAAATGTCTTGCCAATATTCAAAAAGGGTCCAAAAACAGAGCCTGGAAACTATAGGCCGGTAAGTTTAACATCTGTTGTGGGTAAACTGTTTGAAGGTTTTATGAGAGATGCTATCTTAGAGCGTCTCAACGAAAATAAGCAAATAACGCCATATCAGCATGGCTTCATGAGGGATCGGTCATGCCAAACTAATTTAATCAGTTTCTATGAGGAGGTAAGTTCTAGACTTGACAGCGGCGAATCAATGGATGTCGTATATATCTGGACTTCTCCAAAGCATTTGACACTGTACCACGTAAAAGGTTAGTATATAAAATGAGAATGCTCGGACTGGGAGAAAACGTCTGTATGTGGGTAAGTAACTGGCTCAATGATAGAAAACAGAGGGTGGTTATTAACGGTACACACTCAGATTGGGTCACTGTCACTAGTGGGGTACCTCAGGGGTCAGTATTGGGCCCTATTCTCTTCAATATATTTATTAATGATCTTGTAGAAGGCTTGCACAGTAAAGTATCAATTTTCGCAGATGACACTAAACTGTGTAAAGTAATTTACACTGAAGAGGACAGTATACTACTACATAGTGATCTGGATAGATTGGAGGCTTGGGCAGATAAGTGGCAGATAAGGTTTAACACTGACAAATGTAAAGTTATGCACATGGGAAGGAATAATGCAAGTCACCCGTACATACTAAATGGTAAAACACTCGGTAACACTGACATGGAGAAGGATCTAGGAATTTTAATAAACGGCAAACTAAGCTGCAAAAGCCAGTGTCAGGCAGCTGCTGCCAAGACCAATAAGATAATGGGTTACATCAGAAGGGGCATAGATGCCCGTGATGAGAACATAGTCCTACCACTTTACAAATCGCTTTTCAGACCACACATAGAGTACTGTGTACAGTTCTGGGCTCCTGTAAACAAGGCAGACATAGCAGAGCTGGAGAAGGTCCAGAGGAGGACAACTAAAGTAATAACTGGAATGGGGCAACTACAGTACCCTGAAAGATTATCAAAATTAGGGTTATTCACTTTAGAAAAAAGACGACTGAGGGGAGATCTAATTAATATGTATAAATATATCAGGGGTCAGTACAGAGATCTATCCCATCATCTATTTATCCCCAGGACTGTGACTGTGACGAGGGGACATCCTCTGCGTCTGGAGGAAAGAAGGTTTGTACACAAACATAGAAAAGGATTCTTTACGGTAAGAGCAGTGAGACTATGGAACTCTTTGCCTGAGGAGGTGGTGATGGTGAGTACAATAAAGGAATTCAAGAGGGGCCTGGATGTATTTCTGGAGCGTAATAATATTATTACAGGCTATAGCTACTAGAGAGGGGTCGTTGATCCAGGGAGTTATTCTCATTGCCTGATTGGAGTCGGGAAGGAATTTTTTATTCTCCTAAAGTGGGGAAAATTGGCTTCTACCTCACAGGGTTTTTTTTTTGCCTTCCTCTGGATCAACTTGCAGGATAACAGGCCGAACTGGATGGACAAATGTCTTTTTTCGGCCTTATGTACTATGTTACTAAAGCTGTTGTGGAGCTTGAGAGCTCCTTCAGTGACAGACTGCTGCATCCTAGGTGCACGAAGGAACGTTATCGGAGGTCCTTCATCCCAGCAGCGGTTAGGATTTATAACCACCACTGTTCCCAGAAACACAGTAGTGAATTTTTAAAGTAAATTATGAGTTATGTTTTTCTTGTATTTTACTCTTTAATTTCTAATTACTCTTATGTTTGCTCCTGTTATGAATGTAATTGCTGCTGTTATGCCAAAATGTCCCCACTGAGGGACAATAAAGTGTTCTTCTTCTTCTTCCTCTTCTTCTTCCTCCTCCTCTTTTTCTTCTTCCTCCTCTTCTTCCACCTCTTCTTCCTCCAACCTGGAGTAGGACCTACGATCTTCTATTGGCTAATAAGGGACATGTGACCGTGTAAATGGCAGTTCGGATTTAAGCGAAAGGCTTGCTGGCTTCTATTGGCTAGTGCAGTTCATTTTTTGGGAATATCTCAGGAACGGTACGTCCTAAAGAGCTGAAACCTTCCCGGACACCTGATGTACATGTGTGCCAAATTTGGTGAAGATCAGTCCAGTCGTTTGGTCACGCATAAAGAACGTCCAGACGTCTAGACGGACAGACAGAAACTCATTTTCATATATATATACTAGCAGAAGGACCCGTCTTCGCACAGGTATATTTCATCTATTTTATTTTATGTTTCTGTATGTCGTAAAAAGATATCGACAGTTTCCCCCATAACAGTGATCTCTACAGTACCCGCCCCTTTAACATTGACCTCCACAGTGCCCGCCTCTTTAACAATTACCATTACAGTGCCCGCCCCTTTAACAATGACCTCCACAGTGCCCGTCCATTTAACAGTGATCACCCCTTTAGCATTGACCACCCCATTAACAGTAACCTTCATAGTGGCCGCCCCTTTAACAGTGACTTCCACAGTGCCCGCCTCTTTAACAGAGACCTGTACAATTCCCGCCCCCTTTAAAGTGACTTTCACAGTGACCGCCCCTTTAACAGTGAGTTTTACAGTGACCGCCCCCTTTAACAGTGACCGCCCCTTTAACAGTGACTTTCACAGTGACCGCCCCCTTTAACAGTGACCGCCCCTTTAACTGTGACTTTCACACTGACCGCCTCTTTAACAGAGACCTGCACAGTACCCACGCCTTTAAAAGTGACTTTTACAGTGACCGTCCCTTTAACAGTGACATCCCCTTTTACAGTGACTTTCACAGTGACTGCCCCTTTAACAGTGACTTTCACAGTGACCGCCCCTTTAACAGTGACTTTCACAGTAACCACCCCTTTAACAGTAATAAAAAGTAGTTGTAGAGCAGCAGAAAATTGACCTTCTGACCTATCCGGAATGCATCAGCCGTGATGGAACCGCCAATCCACTGCCGTTTCATATATACGAGTAGATAAGAGAAGATTTCACAGCAGCATATCCAGCTTGACTTTTATTGGGGACCAAGAGTGCACACACAAATACGACGTTTCAGCTACGAAGTTCCAATTCAAACCAATCGGTGTCTGCCACAAGACAAAATGAGAGTCCATGTGCAAAAACATTGATCTGATCCTCATTCAATTCTATCGATGATATGTTCACCACCAGATTATTTATTTCTTGTGCATGTGTCTCGTCACCCTCTCTCGTGCTCCCTAGTTGTATCCCGGGTACATCGGTGGAGGCTGGTCTTTTCTGGACTCTGTGGTGCTTTCTGCCACCACGTCGGAATTTCCTCCTCCTACATGTCCTGCTCTCCCTAAAAAAAGCCGGTTTAGTAGATTCGTCAGTAGATTCTGACTCACCTGTTTTGAATCCAAAATGGCCCTGGTCAAACCTCCTCCCTCTGCCCCTTCTCCTAGGGGGTCTCGTCCGGCTTGTTGGTTTTGCCAATTATATATCCGCCCAGACTGATAGTCCTCCAGATCATAATGCCACTTATCCCTTTTGGTTTTTTTCAACCTCGTCTTTATGTCGTTGTACATGTTGAGTAAGTTTCTCCTTATGAACAGCAAAATCATCCTCAGACATCAGACCCTGAATCAGCGTTTACAAAGGCACAAGGACTTTTTTTTATACTCTCAGCTTCTTTTTCAAATACTCTATATTAAGAAGCATCAACTCAAAAGAATACTTGTAGTTGACAGATTCAAACTTTTTACAAAATTAATCGTTGTTGGGAAAGAGATTAGGGCGGAGGTGTGATCTTAAACCTCTGGGTACACGTTGTGCTTTGTAGTATTCCCTCGGCATACTGAGATGCAATTCAATCGTAGTAAGTCTTTTCGACTCATTTTCAAATTTCCTTTTTAACAGGTCAATAGATGGTGTACTGAGGAATGTCACATCACTGGCATCCTCATTAATTAACCTGTGAATGTCCTCTTCAGTATATAGGTATGCACTCATATTGGTTCTCTCAGAGGTCTTACCCGATCCAGGGGGTACTTCCATCGGTGTACAATGACCGTGTCCCCAGTGCACGCTCCTCGGATCCAAAGCAGTAATAAAAATTAGTTGTAGAGCAGCACAAAATGGACCTTCTGACCTTTCTGGAATGCATCAGCCGTGATGGAACCGCCAATCCAACGCCGTCCCATATATACGAGTAGATAAGAGAAGATTTCACAGCAGCATATCCAGTGTGACTTTTATTGGGGACCAAGAGTGCACACACAAATACGACGTTTCAGCTACGCAGTAGCCTTTCTCAAGTATACTGGTACAAAATTAATCAAACAGACGCCGACATGTATGGCCAATACGGGGAGGCAGTTGGAGTTTGTCTAATGAGTACCAGGTACATTTGACTTTGGAGCAACATTTCTATTGGTAGCAGTGATCATTTTAATTAACACAAAGGTGATATTAAAGTGTTTTTTGCTTATTGGCTATATAATGTCACATGGGGGGCTTAGTAGGGTATTTATATGTTTGATTAATTTTGTACCAGTATACTTGAGAAAGGCTACTGCGTAGCCGAAACGTCGTATTTGTGTATGCACTCTTGGTCCCCAATAAAAGTCACACTGGATATGCTGCTGTGAAATCTTCTTTTATTCACCCCTTTAACAGTGACTTTCAAAGTGACCACCCCTTTAACAATGGCCGCACTTTTTTTTATTTTTTATAAATCTTCTTTATTTATTACTTCATAAAAATCTTGTAACAGTACATTTCAAGTCTATTTTCTTTACAATATTGACATTATATATAGATTCATAGTGCATACCCTTTCAACCCTCCCTATTGCCCTGATGTTTAGTCCTCTCGTGGAGAAGAAAAAAACGAAAAAAACACATGTGGCCACTCCGCTTCCCCACCAACTCCCCCGGGTCCCCCAAACTCCACATCCTACTATTTTATCCACTTCTGCCACATTCTAGTGAATCTGTGTTTTTTCTTGCTTGATACCAAGTGGAATTCCTCTCTAATCAGCGAGGCTCTAGTAAAATTTTCCCACTCCTTAACTGTGAGTACCACCCTATCTCCCCAGTATGCAATAATACATTTCCACATTTCCTCACATAGAATGTTAATTTAGATACTACAGCTCGATCTTCAACCCCTTAAGGACTTAGGACGTACCGATGCGCCATGTTTGCCGAGTCCTTAAGGACCCATTGCGTACCGGTACGTCCTAAGTTTAAAATTACATTGCGGTGCAGAGGGGGTTAATCGGTGCAGGATGTCCACTGATATCATTCAGCGGGCATCCTGTCACAACGCCGGGGGCGCATCAGCGATCGCCGCAAACCGCAGGACAATTCAGACCTGCTGTTTGCGGTTTTACCTTATCCGGCGGGCGGCGGTGCCATCGGGTCCCCATGCGGCTGTAGGGGGGACCCGATGGCATGGAAGGCAGCGTGATGCTTTCCTGAGGCATCTGCGCTGCCTTCCGGTGACGAGCCTGTGAGATCCAGCCCCCTGGATCTCACAGGCCGGAAGCTGTATGAGTAATACACACTGTATTACTCATACAGCCAATGCATTCCAATGCAGAAGTATTGGAATGCATTGTAAAAGGGATTAGACCCCCAAAAGTTGAAGTCCCAAAGTGGGACAAAAAATAAAGTGAAAAAAAAGTTGAAAAAATAAAGTTTTCCCCCCAAAAATTAAAAGCTTCAAGTAAAAATAAACAAAAACGTCATTTTGCCCAAATAAAGTTAAAACAAATTGGTAAAAAATAGGTTGACATATTAGGTATCGCCGCATCCGTATCGACCGTCTCTATAAACATATCACATGACCTAACCCCTCAGACAAGTACAACAGCAAGCGATCAAAAAGGCGTTTGCCCACCAAAATAGTACCAATCTAATCTTCACCTCATCCTGCAAAAAATGAGACCCTACCTAAGATAATCGCCCAAAAACTGAAAAAACTATGGCTCTCAGAATATGGAGACACTAAAATATGATTTTCTTTTTGTTTCAAAAATGAACTTACATAAATAAATGAAAAAGTGTACATATTAGGTATCGCCACATCCGTATCGACCGGCTCTATAAAAATATCACATGACCTAACCCCTCAGATAAACACCGTAAAAAATTTAAGATAAAAACGGTGCTAAATAAACCATTTTTTGTCACCTTACATCACAAAAAGTATAATAGCAAGCGATCAAAAAGTCACACGCACCCTAAAATAGTGCCAATAAAACCGTCATCTCATCCCGCAAAAATCATACTCTACCCAAGGTAATTGCCCAAAAACTTAAAAAATTATGGCTCTCAGACTATGGAAACACTAAAACATGATTTTTTTTGGCTTCAAAAATGAAATCATTGTGTAAAACTTACATAAATAAAAAAAAGTATACATATTAGGTATCGCAGCGTCCATAATAACTTGCTCTATAAAAATATCACATGATCTAACCCCTCAGGTGAATACCGTAAAAAAATAAAAATAAAAACGGTGTAAAAAAAGCCATTTTTTGTCACCTTACATCACAAAAAGTGTAATAGCAAGCGATCAAAAAGTCACACGCACTGCAAAATAGTGACAATAAAACCGTCATCTCATCCCGCAAAATTAATACCCTACCCAAGGTAATCGCCTAAAAACTGAAAGAATTATGGCTCTCAGACTATGGAAACACTAAAACATGATTTTTTTAGTTTAAAAAAAGAAATCATTGTGTAAAACTTATATAAATAAAAAAAAGTATACATATTAGGTATCGCCGCATCCGTGACAACCTGGTATATAAAAATATCACATGATCTAACCTGTCAGATAAATGTTGTAAATAACAAAAAATAAAAACGTTGCCAAAACAGCTATTTCTTGTTACCTTGCCTCACAAAAAGTGTAATATAGAGCAACCAAAAATCATATATACCCTAAACTAGTACCAACAATACTGCCACCCTATCCCGTAGTTTCTAAAATGGGGTCACTTTTATGGAGTTTCTACTCTAGGGGTGCATCAGGGGGGCTTCAAATGGGACATGGTGTCAAAAAAAACAGTCCAGCAAAACCTGCCTTCCAAAAACCGTATGGAATTCCTTTCCTTCTGCGCCCTGTCATGTGCCCGTATAGTAGTTTACGACCACATATGGGGTGTTTCTGTAAACTACAGAATCAGGGCCATAAATATTGATTTTGGTTTGGCTGTTAACCATTGCTTTGTAATTGGAAAAAAATTATTAAAATGGAAAATCCATACCATATATACATGTCAATAGTATGTGAATATCATCTGCCCCTTCCTCCCCACATTTTTTGCAGCTAAATTTCGTAGATTTATAGCATTTCATGAGAATCTTAGGGGAATAGTATAAGCAGTATAGTATATTAAATTGGGTAATTCTGTAGGAGAAGTTATTTGATGCCCTATTTTTTCCCTGAATGGCCTTTTCCCAAAATTCTTCCTGTTGCGTACCTACCACATCTTGCCATCTGTGGTTTAGGGTAGTAATAGCTCTTTTATTTGTCTTCTGGTGTAACAGCCATCCATATATTTTTGAGATAAATTTCCTGCCTACTACTAGATTAGAGATATTTATAAGGGGTCTTGGTAAGGCGACAATTTGTGTTCCTTTTCCTATCTCAGCTTGAGAGCTTGTTTCAGTTGTAATTAAAATACCTTCAAATCTTTATCTCCTATTTCATATTCATTTTTAAGATCTTGATAAGTAATTATATCCCCCTCTTTCCATTCTTGACCCACTTTAGAAATTCCATATTTCCACCAGGTTTTTTGTTCAATTAATTTTAATTCCAGAAGATGAATGTTTTCCCACAACAGGGTACCTAAATGTATTCCCCTCTGGGGCCATAATTCTCTAGCCATTTTCCAAACTTTAGTCCACAGCTTGAATAAGGGTATTTTACTAAACTGTTGTTGTGACAAAGTATCTGCTTTCACTAGTTGAAAAATACTACAATTTTCCAGATTTGTATTAATCCCTGCTATCATGGACCTATATCTATATGACTTACTCCACGTTATCATATTTTTGATCTGCCCTAACTCCCCTATCGATATAAAATTTATCTGAATATTCGCCATTCACTATTACCCTTGCAGAGGCTCCAGTATATAATAGCTTAACCCAGTATACAAAACTATCTCCAAATCCCATTCTCTTCAGTGTAGCGAATAGAAAGGGCCATTCTATCGTGTCGAAGGCTTTTGAAGCGTATATAGTTACAAACATACGTTCGCCACAGTTTGTAGGCTCAAACTGTATACCCATAAAAAATCGAATTATGTTATCAGTTGTAGTCTTGCCTGACATAAAGCCCGACTGATCCTCATGAACGATACCAGGAACCACTCTCCTGAGTCTACTTGCCAGAATCTTTGCTAATATTTTATTATCTGTATTGATTAATGAAATAGGATGATAGGAGTCCGGGAATTCTGGATCTTTCCCTGGTTTTAAAATGAGTGTTATTAAAGCTTCTCTCAGAGACTCTGGGAGTTTTCCCTGTTTCCTCGAGGAATTCCACATTCAGAGTCAATAATTATTTGTATTGAGCATAAATTTCAAACGGAATTCCGTCTATTCCTGGGGTCTTGTTCTTAATTATCTTAGATGATAATATCTCCACTTCTATAGGGTCTAAGGGAGCTTCCAGGCTTTCCCTTTGATCAGAGGTTAACATGGTAATATTAATTTCCCCCAAAAACTGTTTTAGTTCCCCCCAGCTCTTATTTATCACTCACATAATTTTCTTTTTGTTGTTCCACCATTAAAAGCAATTCACTTTGCAGTTTGGCCTCTTTTTCTATCCAGTCTCTATAATTTTGTGCAATGGGATTTTGTATGTATATTTTTTCGGCTTTTTCCGCCTCACTTTCTATATCCGTTATATTTTTCTTATATATTGCCATATATTTAGTGATAACCCCTCTTATAAAGGCCTTTGCAGCCTCCCATACCACATTGTTTTCTGCTGAACCCTCATTTATCTCGAAATATTTCCTAATATCTTTCAAAACCTTATCATGAGTGCCCATTATATTTATCCATCCTATACTTATATTCATCCCTCTATTTTTTATTTTTTTATATTTATAATAATTGAGTTGTGATCCGAAATCCTACGATGTCCATACTTAACCCGTTATATATCCGGTACACCTTTACTATCAGTGAAGACTAAATCAATTCGTGATAAGCTCCTGTGAGTTTTTGAAAAGCATGAATATCTTTTTAACTTTGGGTGCATTACCCTCCAAAAATCAATCCACCCCAATTCTACTGTGACATCTTTTAGTTTTGAGCCCGTGTTGGTTAATTGGCAATTACCTAATCTACACCTATCCATTTTACCATCCATTACGTTGTTGAAATCTCCCATAACTTGGGCGGTTTTTCCCCTACCTTAAGAATAAAGTCATTTATTTTTAATAAAACATCTGTTTTAAAGGGTGGCGTATATATACATTTGCTATTATCCATGCTCTACCTTCCAGTATACAATCCAAAAGGACATATCGACCTTTCCCATCTATATCTGTATTTACTATTTTAATATCTATATTCCGATGAATTATTATACTCACTCCTCTCGCATATGATGAACAAACTGAATGAAAAGCATACTGTATCCATGGCCTGGTCACTCCTCTTATCGTTTCACCTGTCAAGTGTGTTTCTTGTAAGCAGATTAGAGCAGGGAGAAAACTATGAATTGCATCGAAAACTGCCACTCTCTTTATCCCCTTACCCAAGCCCCTAACATTCCATGAAATTAGTCTCATGAAGTCTCCTCAATATTAACAATCCATTTCCTAGCTGTAGCTAAGGGGGACGAGGGAGAAGGCAGGGAGAAACAGGAGGACAAAAAATATTAAAAAAAAACACATTTTCTTCCACATCCTCAAATCATGTTGCTCGTCTTTCTTCCCTCCCAGGGTTGGACGCCACTACAGGTAGCAAGCCCCTCCCTAACCCAACTTTCCTGAATGGCCCAAGGTAACATCCGAACCTGGCCCTCTCGCTAAGCATTGCTCCCTCCCGTATGGTCCCCAACCCAATTCTACACCTCAAATCTCGATCTTTTCTTTTGATCCATTCCCACGCCGCCTCCACTGTATCAAAAAAACTGATTTTATTCTCCCATTCGACTCTCAACTTGGCCGGAAACATCATTGAGTACTTTATGTTCTTTGAACACAGCATTTTCTTCATAGCTATAAATTGGCTTCTTTCTCTTACTGTTTCCTTTGCATAATCGGAGAACAACATTATTACTGTACCTGCATATTCCAGCTTCCCTTTATTGCTTGACCTTCGTAAAACCTCTTCCTTATCCCTAGCCGACAAAAAATTAATTATAATATATTGCTGTGTTGTTCCGGGGGGGGGGGGGGGGGGAGCCTTGTCGGTATTCTATAAACTTGCTCTTAGGGTTGAGCGAACCCAAACTTTAGGATTTTTGGACCCCGAACCCGAACATTTCCATAAAAGTTTGGGTTCGGGTTCCGTGTTTGGCGTTTTCTTGGCGCTTTTTGAAAGGCTGCACAGCAGCCAATTAACGAGCGTCATACTACTTTCCCCAAGAGGCCATCACAGCCATGCCTACTAATGGCATGTCTGTGATTGGCCAGAGCTGCATGTGACCCAGGCTCTATATAAGCTTGAGTCACATAGCGCTGCACGTCACTCTGCTGTTACAAATGTAGGGAGAGGATGCTGCTGGACTTGTGATTTCAGGGAGAGAATAGGAGAGAATCTAACTCAGCGATCTACAGACAAATAGTTGTGTGGGTGCAGGGCACTATCGTTTTACCCTGCCCTGAGCTCATTGACAAAAAAATACTAGGTGGGTGGCGGCGGTGGCCTTTTTATGCATGCTCAGTGCACCAGCACTGCATCTGAGCTTTCGAGACATTGCAAATCACCATTTTTTTTGGGCAAACTACAACATCTGGATTAGTCAATGTGCAATTTAAGGTAGAAACACACCCATCATTTTCTGGGGTTTGAAAAACACACTCTTTTGACAAAAAACACTATTTTCCGGCCTTGCAGCATCAGCACGTGTGAAATTACAGGATTGTATACTGCTGTCAAATTGAGTTTTTAAACAAACACTCATTTGGGCACAAATTTTTTTTTTTAATATTGAATTCAGGCCTACACTGGTTCAGGCCCTGTGAGATACCCCCTCTACATACAGGGGTTTGAATTAGGCATTTGAAATATAGCCATTTGAAATACAGCCATTTTGTGCAAAGATATATTTACTGCAGACCTACACAGGTTCAGGCCCTCTGAGATACTACCTCTACATACAGGGGTTTGAGTTAGGCATTTGAAATACAGCCATTTGAAATACAGCCTTTTTGTGCAAAGATATATTTACTTCAGGCCTACAGAGGTTCAGGCCCTGTGAGATACTACCTCTACATACAGGGGTTGGAATTTGGCCTTTGAAATATAGCCATTTGAAATACAGCCTTTTTGTGCAAAGATATATTTACTTCAGGCCTACAGAGGTTCAGGCCCTGTGAGATACCACCTCTACATACAGGGGTTTGAATTAGGCATTTGAAATACAGCCATTTTGAACAAAGATATATTTACTTTAGGCCTACAGAGGTTCAGGCCCTCTGAGATACTGCCTCTACATACAGGGGTTTGAATTAGGCATTTGAAATACAGCCATTTGAAATACAGCCATTTTATGCAAAGATATATTTACATCAGGCCTACAGAGGTTCAGGCCCTCTGAGATACTACCTCTACATACAGGGATTTGAATTAGGCATTTGAAATACAGCCATTTGAAATATAGCCATTTTGTGCAAAGATATATTTACTTCAGGCCTACAGAGGTTCAGGCCCTCTTAGATACTACCTCTACATACAGGGGTTTGAATTAGGCATTTGAAATACAGCCATTTTGTGCAATGATATATATGCTGCAGGCCTACAGAGGTTAAGGCCCTCTGAGATGCTACCTCTACATACAGGGGTTTGAATTAGGCATTTGAAATACAGTCATTTTGGGCAAATTTTTTTTTTATTGAGGCCTAGTCTTGTTCAGAACGTGTGAGATACACCCTTTACATACTGTCGTTCTATTCTACTATTAATTAAACACCCATATAGGGCAAGATCCTAAATAAAAAAAATATGAGGAGAGCGTCAAATAAGGGACATGGCCCAGGTCGTGGTGCTGCTGGTGGAGCTCCTGTTGCAGGGTGAGGACGTGGTCAATCTGTGCCAGCTACACGCACAAGTGAAACCCTTTCCTCAGGTGCGGGTAGGCGACAAAACCTGCAGCGGTATTGGTCGGGCCTAATGCTGCTCTACGAATGGTGAGGCCTGAACAAGTACAGGCGATAGTAGATTGGGTTGCTGACAGTGGATCCAGTTCCTTCACATTGTCTCCCACCCAGTCTCCTGCTGAAAGACCACAGTTGGCACCTGCAGCCGATGTCCATCAGTCTTTCACCTCACCCCCTTGCAAATAAGCCAAGCAGTCTGAGCCCCAAGTCATGCAGCAGTCTCTTCTGCTTTTTGATGACTCTGTTAGCAGGGTTTCCCAGGGCCATCCACCTAGCCCTGCCCCAGAAGTGGAAGAGATTGAGTGCACCGATGCCCAACCACTTATTTTTCAAGATGAGTACATGGGAGGACCATCGCAGCATGTCTCGGATGATGACACAGATGCTAACTGTTGGGGCTTTCAAAAGTGTGCAGACCGACAAGGAAGTCAGGGGTAAAGACTGGGTGGAAGATAATGTAGAGGACGATGAGGTCCTCGAGCCCACATGGAATGAAGGTCATGCGAGTGACCGATGTAGTTCGGAAGAAGAGGCAGTGGTCGCACAGAGCCACCAGCACAGCAGAAGAGGGAGCAGGGTGCAAAAGCGGAGTGGCCATCCTCTAGACAGTACGCCTCCTACTTCCCACCGCAGCAAGGGACCGAGCACACTAAAGCCAGCTCCAAGGAGTTCCCTGGCGTGGCAGTTCTTCAGACAATGTACTGACGACAAGACACGAGTCGTTTGCATGCTGTGCAATCAGAGCCTGAAGCGAGGCATAAACGTTCTCAACCGGAGCACAACCTGCATGACCAGGCATTTAAGTGCAAAGCACGAGCTGCAGTGGAGTAGACACCTCAAAAAACAAGAAAGGTCTCTGGCTCCTCCTGCTTCCTCTTCTGCTGCAGTCGCGGCCTCTTCATTCACCTCTGGAGTGACAGTGCCACCTGGCAGCCCACAAACAGAGGATCTGCCAGCAACACCAACACCTGGGTCACCAAGCATCTCCACAATGTCACACGGAAGCGTTCAGCTCTCCATATCCCAAACGCTGGAGAGGAAGAGGAAGTACCGCCCTATCCACCCGCGATCCCTAGCCCTGAATGCCAGCATTTCTAAATTAATTGCCTTTGAAATGCTGTTATTCCGTCTGGTGGAGACGGATAGTTTTAAAGGCCTTATTGCGGTGGCTGTCCCACAGTACGTTGTGCCCAGCCGCCACTACTTTTCAAGGCGAGCCATCCCTTCCCTTCACAACCAAGTAGGGGAAAAAATCAGGTGTGCACTGCGCAAAGCCATCTGTGGCAAGGTGCACCTGACTACGGATACGTGGACCAGTAAGCATGGTCAGGGCCATTATATATCCATAACAGCACACTGGGTAAATGCAGTGGCGGCTGGCCTGAGGCGGATAGCAGTTTGGCGCATGTCCTTCCACCACCGAGGATTGCAGGCCGCTTCAGTTTGCCTACTGTTGCTTCCTCCTCCTACTCTGCTTCCTCATCCTCTACCAGCTCCTCATCCGGTCAGCGTAACACCTTCACCACCAACTTCAGCACAGCCAGGGGTAAACGACAGCAGGCAGTTTTAAAACATATCTGTTTGGGGGACAAATCCCACACCGCGCAGGAGCTGTGGACGGGCCTTGAACAACAGACCGATGAGTGGTTTGTGCCAGTCAGCCTCAAGCCCGGCCTGGTGGTGTGCGATAATGGGCGAAATCTCGTAGCAGCTCTGGGACTAGCCATTTTAATGCAAAAAAGTGCCAATTTTAGTGCCCTAAATTGAAAAAAATCTTATTTTCAATTGTCGGGTGACATTTTACCATTTTTGGCGTATACAAACCCTTGCTGTGCCTGGGTGACAGGGGCTTAAATCTCTCAAAATCCTCTGTTCTATTGCTGGGTGACAAGAACCCACTTTTTCTGTGAATAAAACCCTGCTGTGCCTGGGTGACAGGGGCCTAAATCTCTCAAAATACTCTGTTCTATTGCTGGGTGACAAGAACCCACTTTTGCCGTGAATGAACCCCTGCTGTGCCTGGGTGACAGGGGCCTAAATCTCTCAAAATCCTCTGTTCTATTGCTAGGTGACATGAAGCTAGTTTTGCCGTGAATAAACCCCTGCTGTGCCTGGGTGATAGGGGCCTACATCTTTCAAAATGCTCTGTTCTATTGCTAGGTGACATGAAGCTAGTTTTGCCGTGAATGAACCCCTGTTATGCCTGGGTGACAGGGGCCTACATCTTTCAAAATCCTCTGTTCTATTGCTGGGTGACATGAAGTTAGTTTTGCCGTGAATAAACCCCTGCTGTGCCTGGGTGATAGGGGCCTAAATCTCTCAAAATCCTCTGTTCTATTGCTGGGTGACATGAAGCTAGTTTTGCCGTGAATAAACCCCTGCTGTGCCTGGGGTAAAACGTGTGTTTAGTACGGCAGAGAGCATCATCACAGGCCGCAGCCAATGTGGACAAGCTTACATTTATTAAAATGAACCAGGCATGGATCCCACAGGACTTGTTCGTACCTTGTGCAGAATAGACATTTATACCAGCCTCAACCATCCATTCTTGTACTCAAGTGCACTTATTCTTTGTTTTATTTTGTTATATGTCCCAATATTTTGGGGGATACCCCAATTTAAAAATAAAAAATAACACAAATCAGTGTTTGTTACCTATTCCTCCTTCACCGCCGCTTCCACCTACACCACCACGTCAACCTACACCGCCACATCCACCCATCCACCGCCTCCTCAACCTCCTACTCCTAGATCCAGATTTATTTATTTTTCTTCTGTATTTTATGTTATTTTAAGTCATTTCCCTATCCACATTTGTTTGCAGGACAGTTGCCATGCTCTTAAGCACATTTTGATGCCTTTTGCAGCCATCTAGCCCTTTCCAGGACTATTTTAGAGTCATTTTAGTGCCCAAAAGTTCGGGTCCCCCTTGACTTCAATGGGGTTCGGGTTCAGGTTCGTGTCAAGTTCGGGTCCAGAACCCGAACTTTTTTTTAAAGTTCGGCTGAACTCGTCGAACCCGAACATCCAGGTGTCCGCTCAACTCTACTCGCTCTACAAAGTTTTTATGGTCTGAGATATCCTGGCCCAGTTGTTCCCTCAGCCAAGTTTGTATAAATCTGCAGAGGTCTTCTCCCTCCTCGGCCTCCCGGAAACCCAGACATCTCAAATTGGCCCTCCTTGACCTATTTTCCATATCTAATAGTCTATTTTTGAGTTCTCTATTTTCTTCCTTTAACCACCTCCGGACCGCCTAACGCAGGATCGCGTTCCGGAGGTGGCAGCGCTGCGCACAGTGACGCATATATGCGTCATCTCGCGAGACACGAGACTTCCTGTGAACGCGCGCACACAGGCGCGCGCGCTCACAGGAACGGAAGGCAAGAGAGTTGATCTCCAGCCTGCCAGCGGCGATCGTTCGCTGATAGGCTGGAGATGTGTTTTTTTTAACCCCTAACAGGTATATTAGACGCTGTTTTGATAACAGCGTCTAATATACCTGCTACCTGGTCCTCTGGTGGTCCCCTTTGTTTGGATCGACCACCAGAGGACACAGGTAGCTCAGTAAAGTAGCACCAAGCACCACTACACTACACTACACCCCCCCCCCCCGTCACTTATTAACCCCTTATTAGCCCCTGATCACCCCTGATCACCCCATATAGACTCCCTGATCACCCCCCTGTCATTGATTACCTCCCTGTCATTGATCAACCCCCTGTAAAGCTCCATTCAGACGTCTGCATGATTTTTACGGATCCACTGATAGATGGATCGGATCCGCAAAACGCATCCGGACGTCTGAATGAAGCCTTACAGGGGCGTGATCAATGACTGTGGTGATCACCCCATATAGACTCCCTGATCACCCCCCTGTCATTGATTACCCCCCTGTCATTGATTACCCCCCTGTAAAGCTCCATTCAGATGTCTGCATGATTTTTACGGATGCACTGATAGATGGATCGGATCCGCAAAACGCATACGGACGTCTGAATGAAGCCTTACAGGGGTATGATCAATGACTGTGGTTATCACCCCATATAGACTCCCTGATCACCCCCCTGTCATTGATTACCCCCCTGTAAAGCTCCATTCAGATGTCCGCATGATTTTTACAGATGCACTGATAGATGGATCGGATCCGCAAAACGCATCCGGACGTCTGAATGAAGCCTTACAGGGGCATGATCAATGACTGTGGTTATCACCCCATATAGACTCCCTGATCACCCCCCTGTCATTGATTACCCCCCTGTAAAGCTCCATTCAGATGTCCGCATGATTTTTACGGATGCACTGATAGATGGATCGGATCCGCAAAACGCATACGGACGTCTGAATGAAGCCTTACAGGGGAGTGATCAATGACTGTGGTTATCACCCCATATAGACTCCCTGATCACCCCCCTGTCATTGATTACCTCCCTGTCATTGATCAACCCCCTGTAAAGCTCCATTCAGACGTCCGCATGATTTTTACGGATCCACTGATAGATGGATCGGATCCGCAAAACGCATCCGGACGTCTGAATGAAGCCTTACAGGGGCGTGATCAATGACTGTGGTTATCACCCCATATAGACTCCCTGATCACCCCCCTGTCATTGATTACACCCCTGTCATTGATCAACCCCCTGTAAAGCTCCATTCAGATGTCCGCATGATTTTTACGGATGCACTGATAGATGGATCGGATCCGCAAAACGCATACGGACGTCTGAATGAAGCCTTACAGGGGCGTGATCAATGACTGTGGTTATCACCCCATATAGACTCCCTGATCACCCCCCTGTCATTGATTACACCCCTGTCATTGATCAACCCCCTGTAAAGCTCCATTCAGATGTCCGCATGATTTTTACGGATCCACTGATAGATGGATCGGATCCGCAAAACGCATACGGACGTCTGAATGAAGCCTTACAGGGGCGTGATCAATGACTGTGGTTATCACCCCATATAGACTCCCTGATCACCCCCCTGTCATTGATTACACCCCTGTCATTGATCAACCCCCTGTAAAGCTCCATTCAGATGTCCGCATGATTTTTACGGATCCACTGATAGATGGATCGGATCCGCAAAACGCATACGGACGTCTGAATGAAGCCTTACAGGGGCGTGATCAATGACTGTGGTTATCACCCCATATAGACTCCCTGATCACCCCCCTGTCATTGATTACACCCCTGTCATTGATCAACCCCCTGTAAAGCTCCATTCAGATGTCCGCATGATTTTTACGGATCCACTGATAGATGGATCGGATCCGCAAAACGCATACGGACGTCTGAATGAAGCCTTACAGGGGCGTGATCAATGACTGTGGTTATCACCCCATATAGACTCCCTGATCACCCCCCTGTCATTGATTACACCCCTGTCATTGATCAACCCCCTGTAAAGCTCCATTCAGATGTCCGCATGATTTTTACGGATCCACTGATAGATGGATCGGATCCGCAAAACACATACAGGCGTCTCCCTGGAGCCTTCCAGGGGGGGTGATCAATGACTGTGGTGATCACCCCATATAGACTCCCTGATCACCCCCCTGTCATTGATCACCCCCCTGTCATTGATCACCCCCCTGTCATTGATCACCCTCTGTAAGGCTCCATTCAGACATTTTTTTGGCCCAAGTTAGCGGAATTTTTTTTTTTTTTTCTTACAAAGTCTCATATTCCACTAACTTGTGTCAAAAAAATAAAATCTCACATGAACTCACCATACCCCTCACGGAATCCAAATGCGTAAAATTTTTTAGACATTTATATTCCAGACTTCTTCTCACGCTTTAGGGCCCCTAGAATGCCAGGGCAGTATAAATACCCCACATGTGACCCCATTTCGGAAAGAAGACACCCCCAGGTATTCCGTGAGGGGCATATTGAGTCCATGAAAGATTGAAATTTTTGTCCCAAGTTAGCGGAACGGGAGACTTTGTGAGAAAAAAATTTAAAATATCAATTTCCGCTAACTTGTGCCAAAAAATAAAAAATTCTATGAACTCGCCCTGCCCCTCATTGAATACCTTGGGGTGTCTTCTTTCCAAAATGGGGTCACATGTGGGGTATTTATACTGCCCTGGCATTCTAGGGGCCCCAAAGCGTGAGAAGAAGTCTGGTATCCAAATGTCTAAAAATGCCCTCCTAAAAGGAATTTGGGCACCTTTGCGCATCTAGGCTGCAAAAAAGTGTCACACATCTGGTATCGCCGTACTCAGCAGAAGTTGGGGAATGTGTTTTGGGGTGTCATTTGACATATACCCATGCTGGGTGAGAGAAATATCTTGGTCAAATGCCAACTTTGTATAAAAAAATTGGAAAAGTTGTCTTTTGCCAAGATATTTCTCTCACCCAGCAAGGGTATATGTAAAATGACACCCCAAAACACATTCCCCAACTTCTCCTGAATACGGCGATACCACATGTGTGACACTTTTTTGCAGCCTAGGTGGGCAAAGGGGCCCATATTCCAAAGAGCACCTTTAGGATTTCACAGGTCATTTACCTACTTACCACACATTAGGGCCCCTGGAAAATGCCAGGGCAGTATAACTACCCCACAAGTGACCCCATTTTGGAAAGAAGACACCCCAAGGTTTTCTGTGAGGGGCATGGCGAGTTCCTAGAATTTTTTATTTTTTGTCACAAGTTAGTGGAAAATGCTGATTTTTTTATTTTTTTTTTCATACAAAGTCTCATATTCCACTAACTTGTGACAAAAAATAAAAACTTCCATGAACTCACTATGCCCATCAGCGAATACCTTGGGGTCTCTTCTTTCCAAAATGGGGTCACTTTGGGGTAGTTATACTGCCCTGGCATTCTAGGGGCCCAAATGTGTGGTAAGGAGTTTGAAATCAAATTCTGTAAAAAATGACCAGTGAAATCCGAAAGGTGCTCTTTGGAATATGGGCCCCTTTGCCCACCTAGGCTGCAAAAAAGTGTCACACATCTGGTATCTCCGTACTCAGGAGAAGTTGGGGAATGTGTTTTGGGGTGTTATTTTACATATACTCATGCTGGGTGAGAGAAATATCTTGGCAAAAGACAACTTTTCCCATTTTTTTTATACAAAGTTGGCATTTGACCAAGATTTTTATCTCACCCAGCATGGGTATATGTAAAAAGACACCCCAAAACACATTCCTCAACTTCTCCTGAATACAGAGATACCAGATGTGTGACACTTTTTTGCAGCCTAGGTGGGCAAAGGGGCCCATATTCCAAAGAGCACCTTTCGGATTTCACAGGTCATTTTTTACAGAATTTGATTTCAAACTCCTTACCACACATTTGGGCCCCTAGAATGCCAGGGCAGTATAACTACCCCACAAGTGACCCCATTTTGGAAAGAAGAGACCCCAAGGTATTCGCTGATGGGCATAGTGAGTTCATGGAAGTTTTTATTTTTTGTCACAAGTTAGTGGAATATGAGACTTTGTATGAAAAAAAAAACAAAAAAAAAAAACATCATTTTCCACTAACTTGTGACAAAAAATAAAAAATTCTAAGAACTTGCCATGCCCCTCACGGAATACCTTGGGGTGTCTTCTTTCCAAAATGGGGTCACTTGTGGGGTAGTTATACTGCCCTGGCATTCTAGGGGCCCAAATGTGTGGTAAGGAGTTTGAAATCAAATTCTGTAAAAAATGACCTGTGAAATCCGAAAGGTGCTCTTTGGAATGTGGGCCCCTTTGCCCACCTAGGCTGCAAAAAAGTGTCACACATCCGGTATCTCCGTACTCAGGAGAAGTTGGGGAATGTGTTTTGGGGTGTCATTTTACATATACCCATGCTGGGTGAGAGAAATATCTTGGCAAAAGACAACTTTTCCTATTTTATTATACAAAGTTGGCATTTGACCAAGATATTTATCTCACCCAGCATGGGTATATGTAAAATGACACCGCAAAACACATTCCTCAACTTCTCCTGAATACAGAGATACCAGATGTGTGACACATTTTTGCAGCCTAGGTGGGCAAAGTGGCCCATATTCCAAAGAGCACCTTTCGGATTTCACAGGTCATTTTTTACAGAATTTGATTTCAAACTCCTTACCACACATTTGGGCCCCTAGAATGCCAGGGCAGTATAACTACCCCACAAGTGACCCCATTTTGGAAAGAAGAGACCCCAAGGTATTTCGTGATGGGCATAGTGAGTTCATCGAAGTTTTTATTTTTTGTCACAAGTTAGTGGAATATGAGACTTTGTAAGAAAAAAAAAAATAAAAAAATCATAATTTTCCGCTAACTTGTGACAAAAAATAAAAAGTTCTATGAACTCACTATGCCCATCAGCGAATACCTTAGGGTGTGTACTTTCCGAAATGGGGTCATTTGTGGGGTGTTTGTACTGTCTGGCCATTGTAGAACCTCAGGAAACATGACAGGTGCTCAGAAAGTCAGAGCTGCTTCAAAAAGCGGAAATTCACATTTTTGTACCATAGTTTGTAAACGCTATAACTTTTACCCAAAGCATTTTTTTTTACCCAAACATTTTTTTTTTATCAAAGACATGTAAAACAATAAATTTAGAGCAAAATTTATATATGGATCTCGTTTTTTTTGCAAAATTTTACAACTGAAAGTGAAAAATGTCATTTTTTTGAAAAAAAAATCGTTAAATTTCGATTAATAACAAAAAAAGTAAAAATGTCAGCAGCAATGAAATACCACCAAATGAAAGCTCTATTAGTGAGAAGAAAAGGAGGTAAAATTCATTTGGGTGGTAAGTTGCATGACCGAGCAATAAACGGTGAAAGTAGTGTAGGTCAGAAGTGTAAAAAGTGGCCTGGTCTTTCAGGGTGTTTAAGCACTGGGGGCTGAGGTGGTTAAAATTCTTTTTTCCTTGGTTATTGTCTGTAAGAGGTCCTCAGAGTCTGCAGTTCTCTTTTCTAGTTCTATAAGCCTGTCTTTGTATTTTTGCAAGTCCACCCTGAGCAACCCCACCACCTCCTTTAAATTTCCAGTCTGGAGAGAGAGATACTGTATTGCAGAATTACACTTTTTTATTTCTCGGAATATGTCCTGCAAACTAGGCACCTGCTCCTCTTTGGTGGAGATGTTTTCCTGCACAACTTTCAGCTGTTTATCAACTCTCTCTCCAGACTGGAAATCCTTAGCCAGTCAACCTGTTGCATCATTCTCTATCAAGCAAAGGGATTCCCCCTCCTGGACTTGGCTTTTATCCTCCTTCTTTCTTCCAGGTGGGCTAGTCTGTCCGCGTATATTGGTCATTAATTGTTGCTTAGATCTCTCTACCCTCTTAAACATTGGATAAATTGAGGTATTTAAATCTGGTTGGGCTCTCCCCTTTTTACCAACCCCTGGACATTTCTAAAAGTATTATAATTTTTTTCCCTCCTTCTTTTCCTTCCTTCCCCTCCTTCCCTTTCCCCCTTCCCCCTCCCCTTTTCCCCCTCCCCTTTCCCCCCTCCCCTCCTTTCTTCCCCCCTTTTTATATCTTTATACTAACCTTCTGTATTACATAACATATACAGTCAGGTCCATAAATATTGGGACATTGACACAATTATAACATTTTTGGCTCTATACACCACCACAATGGATTTGAAATGAAACGAACAAGATGTGCTTTAACTGCAGACTGTCAGCTTTAATGTGAGGGTATTTACATCCAAATCAGATGAACGGTGTAGGTACTACAACAGTTTGCATATGTGCCTCACACTTGTTAAGGGACCAAAAGTAATGGGACAAAATAATAATCATACATCAAACTTTCACTTTTTAATACTTGGTTGCAAATCCTTTGCAGTCAATTACAGCCTGAAGTCTGGAACGCATAGGCATCACCAGACGCTGGGTTTCATCCCTGGTGATGCTCTGCCAGGCCTCTACTGCAACTGTCTTCAGTTCCTTCTTGTTCTTGGGGCATTTTCCCTTCAGTGAAATGCAGGCTCAATCGGATTCAGGTCAAATGATTGACTTGGCCATTGCATAAATTTCCACTTCTTTCCCTTAAAAAACTCTTTAGTTGCTTTTGCAGTATGCTTTGGGTCATTGTCCATCTGCATTGTAAAGCGCCGTCCAATGAGTTCTAAAGCATTTGGCTGAATATGAGCAGATAATATTGCCCAAAACACTTCAGAATTCATCCTGCTGCTTTTGTCAGCAGTCACATCATCAACAAATACAAGAGAACCAGTTCCATTGGCAGCCCTACATGCCCACACCATGACACTACCACCACCATGCTTCACTGATGAGGTAGTGTGCTTAGGATCATGAGCAGTTCCTTTCCTTCTCCATACTCTTCTCTTCGCATCACTCTAGTACAAGTTGATCTTGGTCTCATCTCTCAATAGGATGTTATTCCAGAACTATGAAGGCTTTTTTAGATGTCGTTTGGCAAACTCTAATCTGGCCTTCCTGTTTTTGAGGCTCACCAATGGTTTACATCTTGTGGTTAACCCTCTGTATTCACTCTGGTGAAGTCTTCTCTTGATTGTTGACTTTGACACACATACACCTATCTCCTGGAGAGTGTTCTTGATCTGGCCAACTGTTGTGAATGGTGTTTTCTTTACCAGGGAAAGAATTCTTCTGTCTTCCACCACAGTTGTTTTTTGTTGGTCTTCCGAGTCTTTTGGTGTTGAGCTCACCGGTGCGTTTCTTCTTTTTAAGAATTTTCCAAACAGTTGTTTTGGCCACGCCTAATGTTTTTGCTATCTCTCTGAGGGGTTTGTTTTGTTTTTTCAGCCTAATGATGGCTTGCTTCACTGATAGTGACAGCTCTTTGGATATCATCTTGAGCGTTGACAGCAACAGATTCCAAATGCAAATAGCACACTTGAAATGAACTCTGGACCTTTTATCTGCTTATTGTAATTGGGATAATGAGGGAATAACACACACCTGGCCATGGAACAGCTGAGAAGCATATTGTCCTATTACTTTTGGTTCCTTAACAAGTGGGAAGCACATATGCAAGCTGTTGTAATTCCTACACCGTTCACCTGATTTGGATGTAAATACCCTCAAATTAAAGCTGACAGTCTGCAGTTAAAGCACATCTTGTTTGTTTTATTTCAAATCCATTGTGGTGGTGTATAGAGGCAAAAATGTTACAATTGTGTTGATGTCCCAATATTTATAGACCTGACTGTATATATATATCAATTAAATAAATAATTCATCAGTTTTTTACAATCCAGCAAGCTTAATAAGATGCTAACACCATTCAGACTGCATATACTGTACATTTGATTAATTAATTCATATAATAGCAGTTCCTTTAAAGGCCGCTCCCAACTTAGCAATCGCCGAGCAATGTTCCTGATTCTCAGTCAAATCAGTTCATACAATTGAGGAGGTCAAGCTTATCCCCAGTACTATTATTGGAAGAAAATGGAACTTCAATTATGCCTACAGAATGGAGTAAAAGAGAGTTAGGGTTAGAGACCAGTCCAGAACCTTCCAATCTTCTACGTATTCCAAAACAAACAAGCAGCAGGCGGGCCTAGAGGGGCAAGGAGAGAGATACCTACAGGGGTTATAGTCTTCCAGTTATAAAAAATAAATATGTTCTTTGTTGAACGCGCAGGGGGATTGCAAAAATCTGTAGTTGGTGTCTAAATTATTCCTCATATTCCATGGGCTCCAACAAATATCCCAGTTTTAGAGAGTACCAGGCTGGCGACCCACCTGGTATGAGGGGGGAAAATTCACAGGAGCAGATCCTTGATCCAATTAAAATAACGTTACTCTGCCGTATTTCCACTTACTTTACTGCCTTACTTTACTGCATTAGACCCTCTCCCTCCAACTCCGAGATACAGCCTTATCTTCTATACATATACTTCAGGGGGGAGGGGGGGTCGAAAATCGGCTCCCATGTCGTATCTTTAGAGCCATTTTAGTGGCGACCTCTACTCCCCTCGCCCCCCCCTTGCACCATCTTGTCTCACCACGGTATAGGAGGGTATCCAGGTCCGGGTCTCGATCCAGCCGCATTCTATACACTGCACTTCTCACCCTGCTCCCAATCTCGTCAAGGAGGGGGAGGACAGCAGACCTTTAGACCGGAGCAGCAGCCTTCCACCAAGCGCCACCAGGCTTCACCGGTGTTCCAGTCCCAATCTTCATCCTGGACATAGACCATTCAGCTAGGGTCCAGCTGCACAGACCCTCCGCTCTGCCAAATGGGGCGGGATGACGGCAGCTTCAACAGCAGTCCCCCACAGGATTCACATTCAAAAGTCGCGGGTCAGTCATCCACAGCGGCGGCGTCTCACATGATGGGTTGGGCGTTCACCATTCGGGAGGGAGGTGCGAGCGTCACCTGCGTGCGCCTGCAAGCATGCTCCGCCTCCCCTAAGTGCCGCATTAACACCCTTTTTAGTGGCCGCCCCTTTAACAGTGACTTTCACAGTGACCGCCCCTTTAACTGTGACTTTTACAGTGTCTGCCCCTTTAAACAGTGACGTCCACAGTGGTCGCCCCTTTAACATTGACCTCCACAGTACCTGCCAATTTAACAGTGCCTACCCCTTTAACAGTGACCTGCACAGTGCCTGCCCCTTTAACAGTGACCTCCACAGTGCTGTAATGCCTTCCCCGTTAACAAGGACCACCCCTTTAACAGTGACCTTCACATTGCCCACCCTATTAACAGTGACTTCCACAGTGCCCGCCCATTTAACATTGACCACCATTTTAACAGTGACCTCTACAGTACCTGCCCCTTTAACAGTAAACTCTACAGTGCCCGCTCCATTAACATTGACCACCCCTTTAACAGTGACCTTCACAGTGCCCTCCCCTTTAACAGTGACTTCCACAATGCCCGCCTCTTTAACAGAGACCTGCACAGTGCCCGCCCCTTTTTAAAGTGACTTTCACAGTGACCGCCCCTTTAACAGTGACTATTACAGTGACCTCCCCTTTAACAGTGACTTTTACAGTGACCGCCCCTTTAACAGTTACCGCCCCTTTAACAGTGACTTTCACAGTGACTGCCCCTTTAAAATGACTTTCACAGTGACCGCCCCTTTAACAGTGACTTTCACAGTGACCTCAGCACATGTCTTATCAGCAGCTTTTGTGGGTGCACGTCCCCTTTCAGACCCCTTCCACCCGAGGTGTCGGTAAATAACTTGTATCAGTAGTTTGGAGACAGCACACCAAGGACAGCATATAGCTTCAATTCAATATTTATTTTACCAGTGGTACAATCTCATAGTAACAGTTATTGCTTATTGCGACATTTTGGGCCCAATTTGGTGCCCTTTATCAAGCTATAAATGAAAACACAAAAAATATATAAATACAGATATTCAAAAAATTCATTAATCATAGTGTACAATATTTCATCCATAGTAATTTTCATTTAATTACAATGTACAATATTTCATATAGAAAAAGAGAAAAAAAACATAGTATGCCCGTGTGGGTAATATGGGCCAAAGAGTAAATGTGATGAAAATACATGATTAAGTGAATAGAAAACGGAAAATTAAGATGACATGATTGGAAGACATGACCGTATATAGTGAATACCATGATTATAGGGAGCAACTTCAGATGCAATCTTAAGAAGGGCAAACAAGTAGCCAGAGAGGATAGTATCAACTGGCCTGCATGCTAACAGAGGGAAAAAACTCTGATAAAAGCACCAGGTCAGCAGAGTGGCCTCCAGAAAGAGATAAGCAATTGACAGGCTGGAGTCACCTTGTAGGGTTAATGTGTTATATTTTTGAGGTTAATGTATTATATGCTGATCAAAGGTATAATGTAAACCGTGCCCGTGCATATGTAAACACCAATCACACATATATAAACCAGATGTATTCAGTAGAGTAGTGAGGGTGATATACACTACAAAATACAAAAAGGTGGCTTATACAACTCGGCAAGGTTTGCGACCCAATCAAGTGCACTGTGTAATCAAATGTGTCATAAGGGCAATGGCGATGCCTTACCTGAGAAGGCCGGTCATAAGACTTCCACGGCATGCAGTAAATCAGAGGCACGCCATGGGGTTTATCAGCAGGTAGGCCGGTCACGTGTGGGGCAGGATATCCGGCTCGGCCGGCGTGTAATAAGTCGCTCTATTTTGACATAATAGAGGGCAGTGCGCCGTCGTCCGGCGCATGCTCCCTAATGCGTCTTGAGTTAGTGGCGCCATATTGGATACTGGCAAGACAGGGGAAAACCGACGCATGCTCAGTGTTGCCGCGAATTCATAGCTGCCATCTTGGGAACTGGAATTATCTCCAAATTGCAGATTATTTTTAATGTACTAGCAAGAAGGTTATGCCCATTGATTACATAGCTATTTTGGCGTGTTCCTCAGTATCTAGTGGATTGTGAGGACTCTCTATATAAAGTACATCTGGTTTTGTGTGCTTGGTGTAGCATATATA
>NC_053391.1:337017108-337104287 GCF_905171765.1 Bufo bufo | reverse complement strand
ATGTGTGTTTAGCATGGCAGGGGGCGTCATCACAGACAAGCGCAGCCGCCTGTCCACAGCCAATGTGGACATACTCACGTTCATTAAAATGAACTAGGCATGGATTTCACAGGACTTGTCAGTACCTTTTGCAGAATAGACATGTATACCGGCCTTAACCAGCCATTGTTATACTACAGCGCAATTGTTCATTTTGTATTTTATATATTTCACACTCTTTTGGAGTGTACCCTAATAAAATAAATATATAAAATACAAAAATTAAAACCAAAAACCAGTGTTGGCTAGCTCGTCACTCCTCCACCGCTGCTTACACCTACACTGCTACGTCCACTGCCTCCGCAAACTCCTACTCCATATGGACCTCCACCTCCTAAATCAAGTTTTTGTTTTTATTTGTACGTATTTTATTTTATGTCATTTCACTAATTTGTCTGTTACATTTTTGGGTGAAATTCACCAATTTTTGGGTGTGATATACCCATGCTCTACCTAGTAGAAAGGTAAAAAAAAATCACTAATTTGTCTGTTACATTTTTGGGTGAAATTCACAAATTTTTGGGTATGATATACCACTGCTATACCTAGTAGACATGTAAAAAAAAATTCACTAATTTGTCTGTTACATTTTTGGGTGAAATTCACAAATTTTTGGGTGTGATATACCACTGCTATAACTAGTAGACAGTTAAAAAAAAATCAATAAATATGTCTGTTAAATTTTTGGATGAAATTCACCAATTTTTTGCTGTGAAATACCCCTTCTCTACCTAGTTGACAGCTTAATAAATTTCACTAATTTTTCTGTTACATTTTCAGGTGACATTCAACAATTTTTGGCTGTGATAGACCCCTGCTCTACCTAGTACAAACCGGATTCCAAAAAAGTTGGGACACTATACAAATCGTGAATAAAAACTGAATGCAGTGATGTGGAGGTGCCAACTTCTAATATTTTATTCAGAATAGAACATAAATCACAGAACAAAAGTTTAAACTGAGAAAATGTACCATTTTAAGGGAAAAATATGTTGAATCAGAATTTCATGGTGTCAACAAATCCCCAAAAAGTTGGGACAAGGCCATTTTCACCACTGTGTGGCATCTCCCCTTCTTCTTACAACACTCAGACGTCTGGTGAACGAGGAGACCAGTTTCTCAAGTTTAGAAATAGGAATGCTTTCCCATTCTTGTCTAATACAGGCCTCTAACTGTTCAATCGTCTTGGGCCTTCTTTGTTGCACCTTCGTCTTTATGATGCGCCAAATGTTCTCTATAGGTGAACGATCTGGACTGCAGACTGGCCATTTCAGTACCCGGATCCTTCTCCTACACAGCCATGATGTTGTGATTGATGCAGAATGTGGTCTGACATTATCTTGTTGAAAAATGAAGGGTCTTCCCTGAAAGAGATGACGTCTGGATGGGAGCATATGTTGTTCTAGAACCTGAATATATTTTTCTGCATTGATGGTGCCTTTCCAGACATGCAAGCTGCCCATGCCGACACGCACTCATGCAACCCCATACCATCAGTGATGCAGGCTTCTGAACTGAGCGTTGATAACAACTTGGGTTGTCCTTGTCCTCTTTGGGCCGGATGACATGGCGTCCCAGATTTCCAAAAAGAACTTTGAATCGTGACTCGTCTGACCACAGAACAGTCTTCCATTTTGCCACACTCCATTTTAAATGATCCCTGGCCCAGTGAAAACGCCTGAGCTTGTGGATCTTGCTTAGAAATGGCTTCTTCTTTGCACTGTAGAGTTTCAACTGGCAATGGCGGATGGCACGGTGGATTGTGTTCACTGACATTGGTTTCTGGAAGTATTCCTGATCCCATTCTGTGATTTCCTTTATAGTAGCATTCCTGTTTGTGGTGCAGTGTCGTTTAAGGGCCCGGAGATCACGGGCATCCAGTATGGTTTTACAGCCTTGACCCATACGCACAGAGATTGTTCCAGATTCTCTGAATCTTCGGATGATGTTATGCACAGTTGATGATGATAGATGCAAAGTCTTTGCAATTTTTCGCTGGGTAACACCTTTCTGATATTGCTCCACTATCTT
This sequence comes from Bufo bufo, assembly GCF_905171765.1. NCBI lineage: Eukaryota > Metazoa > Chordata > Amphibia > Anura > Bufonidae > Bufo > Bufo bufo. The sequence goes on along the minus strand of NC_053391.1, from coordinate 337,102,217 downwards.
TCTGCGCAACATTGTGGGAATTGGTGATACTCTACCCATCTTGGCTTCTGAGAGACACTGCCACTCTGAGAAGCTCTTTTTATACCCAATCATGTTGCCAATTGACCTAATTAGTGTTAATTGGTCTTCCAGCTCTTCGTTATGCTCAAATTTACTTTTTCCAGCCTCTTATTGCTACTTGTCCCAACTTTTTGGGGATTTCTTGACACCGTGAAATTTTGAATCAACGTATTTTTCCTTTAAAATGATACATTTACTCGGATTAAACGTTTGATCTGTCATCTACGTTCTATTACAAATAAAATGTTGACATTTGCCATCTCCACATCATTGCATTCAGTTTTTATTCACAATTTGTTTAGTGTCCCAACTTTTTTGGAATCCGGTTTGTAGACAGGTTAATTTTTCTGTTTCATTCTTGGGTTGACATTTTACAATTTTTGCCGTGAATAAACCCCTGCTCTGCATAGGTGACAAGGACCGAAATTTTTTAAAATAATCTGTTCCATTGGTGGGTGACATTAACCCATTGCTGGCGATGAAAAACTCCTGCTCATTCGATCCTTCTGCTTTAATAACTTGTCCCACATTTCCGCTTCATCTTATTGCAGCCATTGACCTCCCTTGGATGAGGTCTCCCTTTCTCACGCTCCCTCTCTGGCGTGGAACCCTGATTCACCTAAAACCATGATCAACATGGTAGGCTCAGAAAAGAACATCGAAAGTTGATAGAGAAGATATCCAAATGGATCGTGGACGTCACAGGGATGTGCGATCAGGCAGAAGTTATCTAGAGTCAACAAAGCGGCAGCAGTGCCTCTCCTGGCTAACGTTTCCAAATCCAAAATACCCCAGTGACATTTCCTATAATTTTTTTATTAATCATTCCAATAACAGGGCATCTTAAGAGTCCTGTATTGTTATTTATCGTCACTACCTCCCCGAGTCGGGAGTGGGTAATTGCCGCGCGCCCCCTCCTTAACTTGGAAGCTTATGCTTCAATACTTTGTCCCACATTTCCGCTCGATAACATATAATTTCATCCATTGACCTCCCTTGGATGTGGTATCCCTTTTTCAGGCTCCCTCTCCGGCCTGGAACCCTGATTCCCTGCCACCCGTGATCACTATGGTAGGCGCATAAAAGAACTTCGAAAGTTGATAGAGAAGATATCCAATTGGACCGTGGACGTCACGGGGACGTGCGACATGGTGGAGCAGTATGTGTGCACATGCCTACACGTACTGAATGATGGGTCTGCCCCCTTCAACTTCTGGGTCTCCAAATTGGGCACATGGCCTGAGGTTGCCCTTTACACCTTGGAGTTGCTGGCCTGCCCTGCAGCCAGTGTATTATCTGAATGTGTGTTTAGCACAACTAGGGGTGGTTATCACAGGTTATATTTCCCAATGTTTAGGGGTGTACCCTAATTTAAAAAAATATAAATAAATTTAAAACCAAAAAGCAGTGTAGGCTACCTCCTCCTCCTCCACTGCTTCTTCCACCTATACCGCCACATCCACCGCCTCCTCAACCTCCTACTCCATTTGGACCTCGTCCTCCTAGATCAATATTATTATTTTTAATTTTTACGTATTTTATGTTATTTAAAGTCTTTTCCCTATCCATATTTGTTTGCAGAGCCCTTGCCATGCTCTTAGCCACATTTTGCTGGCATTTGCAGCCCTCTAGCCCTTTCCATGAAATTTTTACAGCCATTTTAGTGCTCATAAGTTCGGGTCCTCATTGACTTCAAAGGGGTTCAGGTTCGGGGTTAAGTTTGGTTCCCGAACTCAAACTTTTTTGTGAAGTTCGGCCGAACCAGTCGAACCCGAACATCCAGGTGTCCGCTCAATTCTACTTAGGATCATGAGCAGTTCCTTTCCTTCTCCATTCTCTTCTCTTCATATCACTCTGGTACAAGTTGATCTTGGTCTCATCTGTCCATAGGATGTTGTTCCAGAACTGTGAAGGCTTTTTTAGATGTTGTTTGCCAAACTCTAATCTGGCCTTCCTGTTTTTGAGGCTCACCAATGGTTTACATCTTGTGGTGAACCCTCTGTTTTCACTCTGGTAAAGTCTCCTCTTGATTGTTGACTTTGACACACATACACCTACCTCCTGGAGAGTGTTCTTGTTCTGGCCAACTGTTGTGAAGGTTGTTTTCTTTACCAGGGAAAGAATTCTTCGGTCATCCACCACAGTTGTTTTCCATGGTCTTCCTGGTCTTTTGGTGTTGCTGAGCTCACCGATGCATTCCTTCTTTTTAAGAATGTTCCAAACAGTAGTTTTGGCCACGCCTAATGTTTTTGCTATCTCTCTGATGGGTTTGTTTTGTTTCTTCAGCCTAATGATGTCTTGCTTCACTGATAGTGACAGCTCTTTGGATATTATCTTGAGAGTTGACAGCAACAGATTCCAAATGCAAATAGCACACTTGAAATGAACTCTGGACCTTTTATCTGCTCATTGTAATTGGGATAATGAGGGAATAACACACACCTGGCCATGGAACAGCTGTGAAATGAATTGTCCCATTAATTTTGGTCCCTTAACAAGTGGCAGGCACATATGCAAACTGTTGTAATTCCTACACCGTTCACCTGATTTGGATGTAAATACCCTCAAATTGAAGCTAACAGTCTGCAGTTAAAGCACATCTTGTTTGCTTCATTTCAAATTCATTGTGGTGGTGTATAGAGCCACAAATGTTAGAATTGTGTCGATGTCCCAATATTTATGGACCTGACTGTATATAGTGCATTTAGGTAGTGCAGCATTTGTTTGCAGTTTTGCTGCGTTACCACAGCTACACAGAGTGACAAACGCTATTGGAACAAATAATTTCTACTGGTGTGAAATACCAGTTGCCCCACCCAAAAAATTATTGAAGCAGGGGTGTTATATACCATTAATATACTTTCTATATAGTGCATATAGGTAGTGTAGCAATTGTTTGCGGTTTTGCTGCGTTACCGCAGCTACACAGAGTGACAAGTGCTATTGGAACAAATAATTTCTACTGGTGTGATATACCATTTGCCCCCCCCAAAAAGTAATTGAAGCAGGGGTGTTATATACTAATAATATACTTTCTATATAGTGCATTTGGGTAGTGCAGCATTTTTTTGCGTTTCTTCTGCGTTACCGCAGCTACACAGAGTGACAAATGCTGAATGCATAATTTTTGGGGCCTGTAGTCCACTGGCCTGCTGTAAAATTGATATCCAATAGCCGTGTAATTTACCTCCAGCCACATACTTACTTGTTCTTTTATGTACTCTGAATGCATACATTTATGGCCTGTAATATACTGGCCTGCTGGAAAATTGATATCCAATGACCGTGTAATCTACCTCCAGCCACATACTTACTTGTTCTTTTATATACGTTAAATGCATAATTTTTGGTACCTGTAGTGCACTGGCCTGCTGTAAAATTGATATCCATTGACCGTGTAATCTACATCCAGCCACATACTTACTTGTTCTTTTATGTACGCTGAATGAATAATTGTTACGGCTTCGGAGGAATTCAACACCAGTGACGACCAAGTGTTATCGAATTTCAACTATTATCATTACGAGTTTTTTCAAGAGGGGGGATTTTGTTAGCCATGTTTTTAATCCAATTTTATATTTTTTGTTCTTTTAAACATATGTATTTGACCTGTATTTGTACTGGCCTGCAGTAAAATTGATATCCATTGACCATGTAATATACCTTCGGACACATAATCACTTGATTTTTCTGTCCGGTGAATGCCTAATGTTTAAGGCCTGTAGTCCAGTGGCCTACAGTTAAATTGTTATCCATTGACCGCATAATGTACCTCGAGCCACATAATCTGAATTTCTTTTATGTCAGGTGAATGCCTAATTTTTAAGGCCCGTACTCCTATAATTTTTTTCTAGGCTCCAACAGGGCACATTTCAGAGAACTTCCCTTTAAGACGCATAAAAATGTCCCCTGATTAAGATACATATTTTTTGTTGGAATTTTTGTCACTGATCCCCCTCTTTTATGTCACTGTCCATGTTGTGGGACTATTTGTACACTTCTACTAAGTATTTGGTGGTTGCAAATATGAGCTGAAGGTATTTCAGGTTCGCCTGCCATTAAAGTGAATGGGGCCCGCCGCAAACTTGCGGTTCACAAACATTTGATCACGTTTGTGAACTGTCCAGGGCCGATGTTTGTCCATCACTAATACCCATGATATTGATTAGAGATGAGAAAATTTCTAAAAAATTTGATTTGGCCGGTTCGCTGAATTTAAAAAAAAAATATGATTCGATTCGAATTTATTTGCGGCAAATCTCGTAAAAAAAATGGCTATTTCCTGGCTGCAGAGAGCCTTTATAATGGTGTAGAACACAGTGCCTTGCAGTAACACGCATAGGTATTCTGCTGTGGTAGTGAAACAATACTGTGAGTCAGTAAGACATGCAAATGACAGGCGACACTCTTAGAATCACTGCACACTTCAATTATTTGTGCAGTTACGGGGCCAAAACTGACCAAATAACTCAAGTGTGAACTTAGCCTTACAGATCAATGTTGGCATCAAGAAGAAGCACACTCCTTTTACACCGTCGGCAACGGATTCCACATAGATGTCTACAGAACCTGTTCTATTAAACACTTATACAAGTAGAGACTCCCGACAGAGCGGAGAGGGTGTTAGCAGCGAGTTTGTGTTGTTGTCACCGATTTTTTTTGGCCTTCCTCTTATCCATCAGAACAGTAACCCCCAAAAACGGATCCTGTCTGTGGAGCATCCGCCTTCACTTGGCCAGCATTTGGTCAGTAATCCATCAGTATTGCTAAAGCCCAAAAAACCAGGAGTGGCTCCAAAACAGAGATGACACGTGAATGGAATATTTGTATGTCTTCTGTGTTTTGTACCCACTCCTGCTTTTGGCTACCAAATCATAAGCCAATTCTGATGCAAAATAGAGACCATGTCATGCAGGCCTTACAGCTTTTACATAGACAGGATCTGTTGTGCATCTCATTTTTACCTCCTTCTGACAGATCAGAAGAAGGGTCAAATAAATGATGATGTCAGCCAGGCTGAAAGGCAAAATAGTGGCCCAGTCATGAAGTTGGGAGGGTGGGCACAGCATGAGAAGTTCACAGAGTGGCCCTATAACATAGTGGTAAGGTGACAGCAGCATGAGGATACCCCAGAGTGGCCCAACAACAGAGTCTAGAGGTGGAAGCAGCATCAGGAGGCCACAGAGTGGCACAATGACTGTAGCCACCTAATGCTGCTGCTACCTCCACACTGAGTGGCACAATGACAGAGTCTAGAGGTGGAAGCAGCATCAGGAGGAGGCCACAGGGTGGCACAATGACAGTGTGGAGGTGGCAGCAGCATCAGGAGGCCACAAAGTGGCACAATGACAAAGTGCATAGGTGGCAGGAGTGGCATCAGAAGGAGGCCCCAGGGTGGCACAATGACAATGTGGAGGTGGCAGCAGCATCATCAGGAGTAGGGTTGAGCGAACCTGAACTGTAAAGTTCTGGTTCGTACTGAACTTTAGGATTTTTGGACCCCGAACCCGAACTTTTCAGCAAAAGTTCGGGTTCGGTGTTCGGCGAGTTAATGGCACTTTTTGAAAGGTTGCAGAGCATTAACTCGTGTGCCCTTAGAAGCCATCACAGCCGTGCCTACTAATAGCATGGCTGTGATTGGCCAGTGCAGCATGTGACCCAGCCTCTATATAAGCTGGAGTCACGTAGCGCTGCACGTCACTCTGCTCTGATTAGTGTAGGGATAGGATGATGCTGCTCTGAGGGAGAGAATAGGAAAAAATCTTTAAATCAGAAGTGCTTGTTAACTCAGCGATCTACATAGATTTTGTTTTGTGGGTGCAGTGCACAATCTTTTTAGCCTGCCCTGAGCCCAGTGACATAGAAAAATAACTTTTATTCGTCTGTTAGTTAGGTGGGCGTCAGCGGCCATTTTATGCAAGTTCAGTGCACCAGCACAGCATATGTGCATTTGTGACAGTCAAATACAAGCTTGAAGTACTGCAATTATATTCTGGGTTTAAAAAAATCACCCATTTTTTGCAAGACCCTACATCTGGCGCCTTTGCAGCATTTGTCAGTGTGAAATACAAGCATTAAATACTGCAATAATTTTCTGGGTTAAAAATTTTTTTTTTCGGCCTTTGCTGCAACTGTCAGTGTGAAATAGAAGCGTTAGATACTGCTGTTATATTCTTTATTTTAAAAAATTAAACATTTTGGGCAAAATACTAAATTTGTGGCCTTTTCAGCATTTGTCAGTGTGAAATACAAGCTTGAAATACTGCAATAATATTCTGGGTTAAAAAAAAACACACATTTTGGTCAAAATACTCAAATTTGCAGTCTTTGCTGTATCTGTCAGTGTGAAATACACGCATTAGATAATGCTTTTAGATTCTGTTATTAAAAAAACACCCATTTTGGGCAAAATCCAAAATTTGCGGAGAATGAGGAGAGCGACAAATAACGGACGTGGCCCCGGTCGTGGTGCTGCTGTTGGAGCTCCTGTTGCAGGGAGAGGACGTGGTCGATCTGTGCCAGCTACACGCACAAGTGAAACACCTTCCTCAGGTGCGAGTAGGCGTCCGAACATTCAGCGTTATTTGGTTCGGGCCTAATGCGGTTATTTGAATGGTGAGGCCAGAACAAGTACAGGCGATAGTAGATTGGGTTGCTGACAGTGCCCCCAGTTCCTTCACATTGTCTCCCACCCAGTCTCCTGCAGAAAGATCAGAGTTGGCACCTGCAGCAGATGTCCATCAGTCTTTCACTTCACCCCCTTGCAAATCAGCCAAGCAGTCTGAGCCCTAAGTCATGCAGCAGTCTCTTCTGCTTTTTGATGACTCTGCTAGCAGGGTTTCCCAGGGCCATCCACATAGCCCTGCCCAGAAGTGGAAGAGATTGAGTGCACCGATGCCCAAGCGCTTATGTTTCAGAATGAGGACATGGGATGACTACCACAGCACGTCTCGGATGATGACGAAACACAAGTGTGCCAACTGCTGTGGCTTTCGAAAGTGTGCAGACCGACAAGGAGGGCAGGGGTGAAGACTGGGTGAAAGATGATGTGGAGGACGATGAGGTCCTCGACCCGACATGGAATCAAGGTCATGCGAGTGACCTGTATAGTTCGGACGAAGAGGCGGTGGTCGCACAGAGCCACCAGCACAGCAGAAGAGGGAGCAGGGTACAAAAGCGGAGCAGCCATCCCCTAGACAGTACGCCTGCTACTGCCCAACGCAGCAAGGGACCGAGAACACCAAAGCCAGCTCCAAGGATTTCCCTGGCGTGGCACTTTTTCAGACAATGTGCTGACGACAAGACACGAGTGGTTTGCACGCTGTGCAATCAGAGCCTGAAGCGAGGGATAAATGTTCTCAACCTGAGCACAACCTGCATGACCAGGCATCTAAGTGCAAAGCACCAGCTGCAGTGGAGTAGACACCTCAAAAACCAAGAAAGGTATCTGGCTTCTCCTGCTATCTCTTCTGCTGCAGTCTCGGCCTCTTCATCCACCTCTGGAGTAACAGTGCCACCTGCCACCCCGCAAACAGAGGATCTACCAGCAACACCACCATCTGGGTCACCAAGCATCTCCACAATGTCCCATGGAAGCGTTCAGCTCTCTATCTCCCAAACACTGGAGCGAAAGAGGAAGTATCCCCCTACCCACCTGCGATCCCTGACCCTAAATGTCAGCATTTCAAAATTACTGTCCTTTGAAATGCTGTCATTTCGTCTGGTGGAGACGGAGTGTTTTAAAAGAATTATGGCGGTGGCTGTCCCACAGTACGTCAAGCCCAGCCACCACTACTTTTCCAGGCAAACCATCCCTTCCCTGCACAACCAAGTGGGAGACAAAATCAGGTGTGGACTGCGCAACGCCATCTGTGGCAAGGTCCACCTAACTACGGATACGTGGACCAGTAAGCACGGTCAGGGACGTTTTATCTCCATAACAGCACATTGGGTAAATGCAGTGGCGGCTGGGCCTGAGGCAGATAGCAGTTTGGCGCATGTCCTTCCACGACCGAGGATTGCAGGGCGCTTCTCTTTGCCTCCTGTTGCTTTCTCCTCCTACTCCGCTTCCTCATCCTCTACCGCCTCCTCATCCGGTCAGCATAACACCTTCACCACCAACTTCAGCACAGCCAGGGGTAAACGACAGCTGGCAGTTTTAAAACGTATCTGTTTGGGGGACAAGCCCTACACCGCGCAGGAGCTGTGGATGGGCATGGAACAACAGACCGATGAGGGGTTGGTGCCAGTGAGCCTCAAGCCTGGCCTGCTGGTGTGCGATAATGGGCGAAATCTCGTAGCAGCTCTTTGACTAGCCGGTTTGACGCACATCCCTTGCCTGGCGCATGTGCTGAATTTGGTGGTGCAGAGGTTCCTTAAAAATTACCCCGATATGTCAGAGCTGCTGCAGAAAGTGCGGGCTGTCTGTGTGCGCATTCAGCGTTTTCACCTTGCTGCTGCTCGCCTGTCAGCGCTGTAGCGTAACTTCGGCCTTCCCGCTCACCGCCTCATATGCAACATTCCCACAAGGTGGAACTCCACCTTGCACATGCTGGCCAGACTGTGCGACTAGCAGCAGGCTATAGTGGAGTTTCAGCTGTAGCACGCACGAATGAGTCGCTCTGCGGAACATCACCACTTCACCACCAATGACTGGGCCTCCATGCGAGACCTGTGTGCCTTGTTTCACAGTTTCGAGTACTCCACCAACATGGCCAGTGCCAATGACGCTGTTCTTAGCGTTACTATCCCACTTCTAGGCCTCCTTGAAAAAACGCTGCTTGCGATGATGGAAGAGGATGTGGCACAGGAGGAGGAGGAGGAGGAGGAAGAAAGATCATTTCATAGAGTTTCAGGCCAGTCATTCACAAGTGGCTCCGAGGGTGGGTTCCTGCACTAACAAATGCCAGGTACACAATTGTCCAGCCAGGGCACAGTTTTGGAGGATGAAGAGGTGGAGGATGAGCAGGAGGAGATGGTGGAGAAGGAACCGTGTTCACAGCAGGGTTGCACCCAAACCAGCTCATGGGCATCACTGGTGCTTGGCTTGGGGGATACAGAGGACACAGACGATACACCTCCCACAGAGGACAGCTTTCCATTGCCTCTGGGCAGCCTGGCACACATGAGCAATTACATGCTGCAGTGTTTCCGCAACGACAGCCGAGTTGCCCACATTTTTTTACTTGTGCTGATTACTGGGTAGCCACGCTGCTGGATCCCCGTTACAAGGACAACGTACCGTCCTTAATTACATCACTGGAGCGTGATCGTAAGATGCGCGAGTACAAGCGCATGCTGGTAGACGCGCTGCTGGTGACATTCCCACCTGACAGCGGGGGCACAGTGGGAGCACAAGGCGAAGGCAGAGGAGGAGGAAGAGGTCGCCAACGCAGCTGGGGCACCACCAGCACCTCAGAAGTCAGGGTTATCATGGCCGAAATGTGGAAAAGCTGTGTCAGCACGCCACAACAACCAGCACCACCAGCTGATATGGAACGTCTTAGCAGGAGGCAGCATTTCACCAACATGGTGAAGCAGTATGTGTGCACACACCTACAGGTACTGAATGACGGGTCTGCCCCCTTCAACTTCTGGGTCTCCAAATTGGGCACATGGCTTGAGCTTGCCCTTTACGCCTTGGAGGTGCTGGCCTGCCCTGCAGACAGTTTATTGTCTGAACGTGTGTTTAGCACGGCAGGGGGCGTTATCACAGACAAGCTCAGCCGACTGTCCACAGCCAATGTGGACAAGCTCACATTAATTAAAATGTACTAGGCATGGATCCCACAGGACTTGTCCGTACCTTGTGCAGAATAGACATGTATACCGGCCTTACCCAGCCATTATAATACTACAGCGCAATTGCTCATTGTTGTATTTTGGATATTTCCCTCTCTTTTGGGGTGTACCCTAATAAAAAAAAATATATATATAAATTAAAACCAAAAACCAGTGTTGGCTACCTCGTCCTCCTCCACCTTCGCTTCCACCTACACCGCTACATCCACCGCCTCCTCAACCTCCTACTCCATATGGACCTCCACCTCATACATCAAAAAACATTGTTAATTTTTACATATTTTATTTTATGTCATTTCACTCATTTATCTGATACATTGTTGGGCTACATATCCCAAATTTTGGGCTTTGATATACCCCTGCTCTAACTAGTGGCAGGTTAATAAATTTCACTTATTTGTCTCTTACATTGTCAGATGACATTCACCAATTTTTGGCTTTGATATACCCCTGCTCTACCTAGTGGACAGGTTAATAAATTTCAATAATTTTTCTGTTACATTGTCGAGTGACATTCACCAATTTTTGGCTGTGACATACCCCCCTGCTCTACCTAGTGGACAGGGAAATAAATTTCACTAATTTGTCTGTTACATTGTCGGGTAAAATTCACCAATGTTTAGCTGTGATATACCCCTGCTCTACCTAGTGGACAAGGAAATACATTTCACTAATTTGTCTGTTACATTCTTGGGTGACATTTTACCATTTTTGCCGTGAATAAACCCTTGCTCTGCATAGGTGACAGGTACCTAAATTGCTAAAAATCGTCTGTTACATTGTCACGTGATATTTTAACAATTTTTCTGTATACAAACCCCTGCTCTGCATAGGTGACTGGGACCTTATTTTTTGTAAAATCGTCTGTTCAATTGGTGGGTGACATGAACCCATTTTTGCCGATGATAAACCCCTACTCTGCATAGGTGACAGGGACTTAAATTTCTAAAATTTGTCTTTAATTCGCCCTTTCATTCGATCCTTCTGCTTTAATAACTTGTCCCACATTTCAGCTCGATCACATTGCAGACATTGACCTCCCTTGGATATGGTATCCCTTTTCTCATGCTCCCTCTTTGGCGTGGAACCCTGATTAGCTGCTAACTGTGATCAACATGGTAGGCGCAGAAAAGAACATCAAAAGCTGATAGAGAAGATATCCAATTTCATCGTGGACGTCACGGGACGTGCGATAAGGCAGAAGTTATCTAGAGTCAACAAAGCGGCAGCAGGGCCTCTCCTGTCTAACTTTTCCAAATCCAAAATACCCCAGTGACATTCCCTATAATTTTTTATTAATCTTTCCAATAACAGGGCATCTTAAGAGTCCTGTACTGTTATTTATCGCCACTACCTCCCTGAGTCAGGAGTGGGTAATTGCCGAGCGCCCTCTCCTTTACTTGAAAGCTTCGGCTTCAATAATTTGTCCCACATTTCCGCTCTATCACATTTAATTTCATACATTGACCTCTCTTGGATGTGGTATCCCTTTCTCACGCTCCTTCTCCGGAGTGGAACCCTGATTCGCCGCTAACCATGATCATCAAGGTAGGCGCAGAAAAGAACATTGAAAGTTGATAGAGCAGATTTCCAATTGGATCGTGGACATCACGGGGACTTGCGAAATGGTGGAGCAGTATGTGAGCACACGCCTACATGAACTGACTGACAGGGGTCAGCCCCTGCAACTTCTGGGTCTCCAAATTGGTCACATGGCTTGAGCTTGCCCTTTACGCCTTGGAGGTGCTGGCCTGCCCTGCAGCCAGTGTATTGCCTGAACGTGTGTTTAGCACAACTGGAGGGGGTTATCACAGGTTATATTTCCCAATGTTTTCGAGTGTTCCCTAATTTAAACAAAAAATAAATTAATAAATAAATTGAAAACCAATGTTGACAACCAGTGTTGGCTACCTCCTCTTCCTTCACCTCCACTTCCACCTACCCTGCCACATCCACCGCCTACTCAACCTCCTACTCCATATGGACCTCCTCCTCCTAGATCAAGATTATTATTTTTAATTTTTGCTTATTTTATGTTTTTTCAAGTCATTTCCCTATCCACATTTGTTTGCAGAGCACTTGCCATGCTCTTAACCACATTTTGATGCCATTTTCAGCCCTCTAGCCCTTTCTATGACTTTTTTAGAGCCATTTTAGTGCTCCAAAGTTCGGGTCCCCATTGACATCAAAAGGGTTCGGGGTCAAGTTCGGGTCAAGTTCAGGTCCCGAACTTGAACTTTTTTGTGAAGTTCGGCCGAAACCGTTGAACCCGAACATCCAGGTGTCTGCTCAACTCTGATCAGGAGGACACAGAGTGCCACCATGACAGAGTGTGGAAGTGGCAGCAGCATCAGGAGGAGGCCACAGGGTGGCACAATGACAGTGTGCAGGTGGCAGCAGCATCAGGAGACCACAGAGTGGCAAGGTGACATAGTGTGGAGGTGTCAGCAGCATCAGAAGTCCACAGAGTGGCAAGGTGACATAGTGTAGAGGTGGCAGCAGTGGGGAGGTGGGTGGCAATACCAGTAACCGCTGAAGATGGTGGGTGAAAGAAGGAGCACTTGACATCAGATATGTGGCATCAGGCGGGTGGCAGCATCAGAACAGTAGCTGAGGCAGGTAGCAAGAATAACCCGGTCTCTTTTGTAAAAGTGTTGGTGTGGCACCATTGATGATCTAGTCTGATGCATCAGGCATTGATGGGTAGAAATCCTGGCTTATCTACGCCTGATTCAACTTGACAGAGGTTAGTCTCTCTACATTTTTGTTGGACAGGCAAGTTCTTCTTGGGGTAAATATGGCCCCCACCACACTAAACACCCGCTCTGATGCCACAATACTGTCCGGGCAGGACAGCTCTTCCAGGGCAAACTCTACCAGTTGCGGCCACAAATCCAGTTTGGCTGCCCAGTAGTCCAGCGGATCTTCAATGTGGGGTGGCAGGGTGCGATCAAAATATGCCACCACCTGCTGGTTCAGGTCCTGCTCCAGGTCTAGCTGCTGCTGCTGGTGAGTAGTTTCTTCACTAGGCAGGTGAATAAAGCTACTCATCAGTGACTCTAGACTCAAGGTGCTGCTGATGGAGCTGGAACTGCTCCTACTCCCCCCCCACCCTGCCACAGCAGCCATGACAGAGGAATGTGAGCACAGAGTCAGACCTGCGAGAGGATGGACGATGGCGCAGATAGGCAGCAGCCAACTGACTACATAGGATGTCTCTATAGTAGTTCAGTTTGTCCTCCCTTTCAGCGTGTGTAAAAAAGGCCCCCATTTTGGACCAGTAGTGAGTGTCTAACAAGGTGGAGAGCCAGAAGTCATCCCTCTGCCGAATGGTGACAATTCGGCTGTCACATCGTGCCATTTGTGCAAGTGACTTGGAGGGACTCCCTGCCTCCATCTCCACTTCATACTGCCACGGTGTGTCTGGGTCCTCTGCCTCGTCTTCCTCATCGCCCTGAAGCTCCTCTGCCTGCTCCTGCTTCTTCTCTCCTGTCATCTGTGTAGAAAAACCAACCATTTTGCTACACATTGCTTGTGCTCCAATGTCCTCCTCCTCCTCCAGTGCAGCCCCCACAAGTCTAGTGTGGCCATGAGATCTAGGTGCCACGCCTCCAGTCCCCTGACCAGCCAGATTTACCAGCATCTGTTCCAGGACTTGAAGCAGTGAAGTGACGTTGTTCATCCTGTAGTCCTGGCGACTGACAAATAACGTGGCCTCCTAATAGGGCCTGAGCAAATACATGAGCTGCCACTGGCTGACATTGAAGTTACACAGGGGAGTACTCCTGTCCGCTTGGATCATCAAGAAATCATTTATGGCCTTTCTCTGTTCGTATAGTCGGTCCAACATATGGAGGGTGGAATTCCAACGGGTGGAAACGTCGATATCAGCCTATGTTGGGGGATGATGTTCTGCAACTGCTGCTCAAGGAGTGTGTGCTTTGCAGTTTCTTGGCCATTTTTAGAATATCTTGCTTGACAACCAGATTGAACAAGTGTGCCATGCAGGGCGCATGGCTCAGCACTCCTTGACGCAATGCCGACTCCATGTTTTTCCCATTGTTGGTCTCCATAGTTCCGATTTTGAGTTGTCGCGGAGAAAGCCAGGATTCGATTTCTTGATGAAGGAAACGGAGCAGTTCCTCCCCTGTGTTCCCCCCGTTCCCTGCACATGTATGCTGTAGGGGCACTGTGAATTGTCCCTGCAGTGGAGGCTGAGGACATGGTGGAGAATGAGGAGGCAGAGGCGGACATTGTCATAGGACCAACGGCGTGAGAACGTGGAGGCAGAAGCGGCATCACCTGGCCAAGTTGCTGGTGTGGCTGTGCAGGAACCACATTAACCCAGTGGGCCGTAAAGGACATGTATTGTCCCTGACCGTAGTTACAGAACCACACGTCGGCGCTGCCATGCACTTTGGCAGACACTGTCAGGCTCAACAACTGGCCCACCTTCTGTTCTACATACGTGTGCAGGGCTGGTACTGCCTTTTTGGCAAAGAAATGACGGCTTGGGACTCTCCACCTCGGCTCGGCACAAGCCATCAATTCTCTGAAAGGTGCAGAGTCCACCACTTGGAAAGGGAGGGACTGAAGCACTTGCAACTTGGCCAGAAGCACATTCAGCATCTGTGCCATTGGATGAGTACACGCATACTGTTGTCTCTTGGCAATCGCTTTGGTGATCGATTGCTGACAGAATGACTGACGAGGAGTAGGAGGAGGAGCAGGAGCATCAGGACCAGCAGATGATGGGAAGGACAGACAGCTCCCTTGGGCTAAGGTGGTGGAGCCTTGACTGCCTGAAATCAGGTGTGTAACGGATCTCCTAGCACCCCGACTGGGTACCTCCGTTGATAAATGCTCCCAGTGCCTCCCGAGGACTCCAAGCACTCCGCTCGACACCGATACCACCACAGGAACCAGGAAAAGGAACAGCTCTTACAAGAGCTAGGAGTAATAGCCAGGGGAGTATACAAGTATAGCAATCCCCACACACATGAGACGAGGCTCTATGTTGAGTGTAAAAACAGGAACACTTTATTGAGGGCTACCCGCCCGTATTTATGCAGGTCCCTATCTGGTGTACACACCCCTAGGGGACCAGAAGGAAGACTGTGACACAGGACAGATACGTAGCACTCAGGATACACAGACACAACACATCCCCACAATGCATCATGGTTTCCTCCTCTCTGCCCTGGAGACACCGAGGAGCAATTCAATTATCTCTCAGGACAAAGGGAAATCACCAATACACATGTGGGAACAACAGGACAGGAATCACCCTCACAGCAAACACAGACATTTAACATATTCCCAGATAGCTCAAGTCTGAGTGCATATCATTAGGTGAATAGCACTCAAAATACACAAATACAATAAAATTAGCTATCTGGGTACCATCACATAACATACAATACAATTACTCAGACAGATGGTTCTGTCACACACCTCAAAACCCCACATGTCCCCATATGGCTTGGATCTGAGCACTCAGATGCCACAAACAAAGTCAAATCGCCATGGGGTTTAAGTTTTGCATGGGCTGATGAGAAGGCCCATAATCCTGGGGCAAGAGGCTGGCAACCAGGCCCCTCCAAAACCCAGTGGCGAGGTTAGTTTCGCCACACATCTCCCCCTCCCAGGGAAGACTAACCATATACCTGACCTCACGCCGGTCGGTAAATGAGTTAGTCTGGCAGCCCACCCACAACCAAATACTGGACCTGTTGAATTTGGTAGCCTGTCTCTGTCCAGTGAGTCCACCAAGGTTATATTGGTAGCTGGTACTCCCGGTCTCTGTGTTGCTCCCTGGCTTGGAGTGGAGGTTGCTTTGTGGGCAGGGATCAGCGGTACTCTGCCCTGGTGCCAGCACTACCACAGAAGAAGCCTGGTTGGAGCCTGGTTGTTGGAGGGGGAGACCGACTGTCTCCCCTTTGGATACCCAGCTCTGGTGCTGGAGGGGGAGACCGACTGTCCCTACCCCCTGTGCTGTAAGTGCAGAGACCACGGTCCCATCTGCACTGTTGTGGGGCTTACTGTCTCCCCCTGGTGCGTTAAGCTGCCGCTGGGGAGAGGGGGTAACAAGCTCCTCTCCCATACATACTTCCAGCCGCTGGGGAGGGCGACCGACCATCTCCGCTCCCAATACAGTGTCCTGCTGCTGGGGAAAGGAGACTGGGCTCTCTATTCCCTGCTGGACACTCTGCCGCTGGGGGACAGGACCGACTGTCTCTGCCCCCTGTAACTCCGCCTGCCGCTGGGGAATGGAGACTGGGCTCCCAATTCCCAATAAATCACACGGCCGCTGGGGAATGGAGACTGGGCTCCCAATTCCCAATAAATCACATGGCCGCTGGGGAATGGAGACTGGGCTCCCAATTCCCAATAAATCACACGGCCGCTGGGGAATGGAGAATGGGCTCCCAATTCCCTGTAAATCACCCAGCCGCTGGGGAATGGAGACTGGGCTCCCAATTCCCTGCAATTCACACTGCCAATAGGGAGAGGGGGCAACAAGCTCCTCTCCCATACCTACTTCCAGCCTCTGGGGAGGGAGACTGACTGTTTCCGCTCCCAATACAGTGTACTGTTGCTGGGGAAAGGAGACTGGGCTCTCTGTTCCCTGTAGGACACTCTGCCGCTGGGGGACAGGACTGACTGTCTCTGCCCCCTGTAACTCAGCCTGCCGCTGGGGAATGGAGACTGGGCTCCCAATTCCCTGCTGGAGCAGTGGAGAGACCTCGGTCCCATCTCCACTGGCCACCTGGGGTTCTTCCCAGTAAACATCCACAATAACCTCCCAGCTAAAGGGCTCTGGACCAGACTTCTTGCTGTCCTGCTGAGCCTTCCCAATGGAGTGGAAGAGATCTTTGTAGTCCTGCCCAGTTCCCACTCCAGGGTTGCAAGGTGAGCCAGGTCTTTCTCTACCTCATGGGGGTCATCCCAATCCTGCCTAGCCTCCCTCTCGTAGAAAATATCCTGAAGTCTGGACTGTGCAGGGCTCCCGAAGTCAGGCTCTGCAAAGGACTCCCATAACAAGCCAGGACCATCAAACTCCTCTCCCTCCGGCTTGTCATGCTCAGCTGTCCAGGGTATATACTGTGCCATATACCACCAGAGCGCCTGGTAGGCATCCTCCAGCCATAGCTCCTGCCATACCCGGTGCTCTAGTTCCTTCACCAATTCCTCCAGGGGCTGCTCTCCCAGGAAGGGCATCCGCAGGGCCACTTGCTTCTGCAATCGCTGCTCTTCACTGGGGAGACTCTCTCCTCGCTGGTATTGTACATTGTCCAGGGCCTGGTACCAGATGCCTTTCCTTAATGCATCCCGGCCATCCAGGTCTTCCTCATCGTATGCCAATGCTGGTTCCATCCTGCTGCTGTCAGGGTCGCTGTACTGGGACATGCGTTGCCCTCAAATTGTAATTCCAGGGAATGGTGTCTCCTGTAGCTGTCCTTCTGGCTGTGGGAACAATCCCGCCGCTTGCCACCAATGTAACGGATCTCCTAGCACCCCGACCGGGAACCTCCGTTGATAAATGCTCCTAGTGCCTCCCGAGGACTCCAAGCACTCCGCTTGACACCGATACCACCACAGGAACCAGGAAAAGGAACAGCTCTTACAAGAGCTAGGAGTAATAGCCAGGGGAGTATACAAGTATAGCAATCCCCACACACATGAGACGAGGCTCTATGTTGAGTGTAAAAACAGGAACACTTTATTGAGGGCTACCCGCCCGTATTTATGCAGGTCGCCATCTGGTGTACACGCCCCTAGGGGACCAGAAGGAAGACTGTGACACAGGACAGATACGTAGCACTCAGGATACACAGACACAACACATCCCCACAATGCATCATGGTTTCCTCCTCTCTGCCCTGGAGACACCCGAGGAGCAATTCAATTATCTCTCAGGACAAAGGGAAATCACCAATACACATGTGGGAACAACAGGACAGGAATCCCCACCCAAACACACAATGTCACACCCTCACAGCAAACACAGACATTTAACATATTCCCAGATAGCTCAAGTCTGAGTGCATATCATTAGGTGAATAGCACTCAGAATACACAAATACAATAAAATTAGCTATCTGGGTACCATCACATAACATACAATACAATTACTCAGACAGATGGTTCTGTCACACACCTCAAAACCCCACATGTCCCCATATGGCTTGGATCTGAGCACTCAGATGCCACAAACACAGTCAAATCGCCATGGGGTTTAAGTTTTGCATGGGCTGATGAGAGGGCCCATAATCCTGGGGCAAGAGGCTGGCAACCAGGCCCCTCCAAAACCCAATGGCGAGGTTGGTTTCGCCACACGGTGCATGCCACTGGGTGATGCAGCGGTTGCTGTGGCAGCCTGAACCACCACATCAGAGCCACAGTTCTCTGAGGCCACTTTATGGTGACACTGCATATGTTGACGCAGGGCCGTGGTGCCAACATTGGCATTCTGGCCACGCTTCACCTTCTGCCCACAAATACTACAAATGGCCTTGTTCACCCCCTCCGGCGGCTTAACAAAAAACTCCCACACCGCCGAGTAGGTGATTTTTCCCTTAAACTCCACACTGACTGACTGCTACCGCCACTGCTTCCGTGAACCCCTGCACCACTACTTTCTGGGCAGGTAGGCTCCTGCAAAGCAGGTGGTCTACCCCAGGCACGTTTGGCTCCAGACATCCCACTGCTGCCACCCTGCTGACTCCCGGCCTGCTAGCGACTTGCTGGCTCTGCCACTGCCTCAGGGGCAAGCTGCCACCCTCTTCTCCCAATGATGATGAAGCAACTAATTCACCCGGCTACCAAGTGCGATCAGCTACATCATCATCATCATCGAGTACTGTTTGCACGTCACCAATGTCCTCCTCAACGGTTTCTGGGTCAGGAGCCTGACCACTCGCAACACCAGCTCCCACGCTACTCTCCTCATCACTACTTGCCCCCCTACTGGAGGAAGGGGCAGATGTCTCCCCCACATCTTGGCTGGCCAGTAGCTGCTTACTGTCCTCCAGTAGCTCGTCCTCACTGTATAGTGGAGCTGAGCCCACAGCATATAATAATTCTCTGGCTGAAGGAACAGAAAAGGACAGAGGCATGTTGAAGACAGGTGAGGGCACAGGGCTTGCTCCCGGGCCATGCCAACTAAGGGTTGTGTCTGATGAACATACAAGGCCATCCATAACCTGTCCCCTCCCTACATCTCTGAGCTACTTTCCTGATACACCCCACACACGCACTCTCTGATCCTCACAAGACCTCCTTCTCTCCTCTCCTCTGATCGCCTCTTCCCACAATCGACCACAAGATTTCTCCCGTGCATCCCCCATACTCTGGAACTCGCTACCCCAACATATCAGACTCTCACCTACAGTGGAATCCTTCAAAAGAAACCTGAAAACCCACCTCTTCAGACAAGCCTACAACCAGTGACCCTGCTGCCTCTATACCGCCATGACCAACTTCACTACTGTGTCCTTCTCCCATACTATGTAGATTGTAAGCCCTCACGGGCAGGGCCCTCTCTCCTTCAGTACCAGTTTGTAACTCGTCTTGTTTATGATTAGTGCAATTGTCTGTATTATGTATATATACCTCTTCTCATATGTACAGCGCTATGGAATGAATGGCGCTTTAATAAATAATAATAATAATAATAATAATAATAATGAACCCACCGACTCTTGGCTGGGGGTGTTTGATGTCACTTGGGACGAAGTGGATGACCGAGTCAACCATTCCAGAACCGCTGGGTTGCTGGTAAAGACACGACCGCTAGATGACACCGGGAGCTCAGGCCTCTCGCTTCAACTCCTGCTGCCACGTCCCCTTACTCTGCTGCGACCTGTGCCTGCGCCAGAAACACTTAGGCCTCTGCCACTCCCCTCTGCAGGGTCCTGGCACTTCTTAGTCTGATATACTGTTAGATCAAATAAATAAATAAAAAGGAAAATAAAACACCCAAAAAAAGTCTGTAATTTTCTCACTTCACCACACAATGGCTAATAAGCCCTTTTTCCCCCCCACTAATACGCGTCAAAAAGGGCTTTAGAACATATAACTGCACCGCTGAACAGCAAATAAAATATATATTTTTGCCACTAATAAACGCCAAAAAGGGCTTTAGAACATACTGTATAACTGCACCGCTGAACGGCAAATAATATATAGTGTTTTTTTACTAGTACAAGCAAAAAAGGGCTTTAGAACATATAACTGCACCGTTGAATGGCAAATATATATTTTTTGCCACTAATACACGCCAAAAAGGGACTGTAATTTTCTCACTTCACCACACAACGGCAAATAATTTTTTTTGTGCCATTAATACACGCCAAAAAGGGCTTTAGAACATAAAACTGCACTTCAAAAATATATATTTGTTTTCACTAATAAATGCCAAAAAGGGCTTTAGAACATATAACTGCACCGCTGAATGGCAAATATATATATATTTTTTGCCACTATTACAAGCCAAAAAGGGCTGTAATTTTCTCACTTCACCAAACAACGGCTAATAAGCCCTTCTTTTCCCACTAATAGAAGCCAAAAAATGCTTTAGAACAGTGATGGTGAACATTTTAGAGACTAAGTGCCAAAACTGCAACCCAAAACCCACTTATTTATTGCAAAGTGCCAACACGACAATTTACCCTGAATACTAATATAGTATATATTCCATGTACTTTATCATTTAGCTACAATAGCCTACCTACATTCAATGCGCTGCCTGTGCCGTTCATAGTGTGTCTTGCACTGATGAATGGCAGGAAAAGTCTAAGGGATATTGGTACACCATAGACTTTTTCCAGGGCATGGGTGCCCACAGAGAAGGCTCTGAGTGCCGCCTCTGGCACCCGTGCCATAGGTTCGTCAGCACTGCTTTTGAACATATAAGTGCAACGCACAAGGGCCAATAAGACGTAGAAATATTTTCTTGTAATAAACCCTGTTAATGGCTGTATCAAACAGCACTTGCACCCCGATAACAAGAATGGTTTGCTGGAATTACAGAGCTGTAAAATGACAATTTGGATCCGCAGACAGTGCAGCAAGGTCTATTAGGATTGTTCCTATTACCCAGGCTGTAAACTCCCCTACTTAACCCTGTTCTGCATCAATACTGTGTAATAATTCCTCCCTATCCTTTCCCTACACTTCTAATGCTCTTTCCCTGAACTTCTATTGAGCAAAATATGTTTTCAAGTCTTTGCTAGCACTGTCCCTAGCACCTGCTAACGTCTCTCCCTGCACTAAGTACACTGGAAAATGGCTGAATCCAAGATGACTGAGGCTATTTATAGGGCTGTGACATCACAGGGCTGGCTGGCTGCTGATTGGCTGCATGCATGGCATTGTGGGTGATCCCTCGTTCCCAGAGTTCCTTGCTCCATGTCCTAACACGTGCAGCAGTCATTTTAGTGGTTTTGATTTGTTACCATGAAGCGTGAGGAAATTCGGATTCGGTGCAAATCAAATTTTTCATGAAATTTGGATCGAATTCCACTTCGTCAACTTCGATTCGCTCATCTCTAATATTGGTGTTAATTTTCTATTAGTTTGTCATTCTTTGTCTGATGCTAATTAAACATTTCATTCCCTTTAGTTCTCTCAAATTTTACAATTTTAATTATGTTCCTAAGTACAACTTACATTATCTGTTCATGGTTCTCTGTTCTGTTGTCTACAGCTTTCCTGCATTCATTTTAAGAAATTTAGTAAATGAAATAGTTTCATGTATTCTTGATATTATTCTTATTCATATGGTGTCAGATGGTAATGTCCTACCATGATTGACAGGTAATCAGCAGACATTCGTACTAAAAAAAAACACACACACAGAGGATGAATTACTCTGTAATTTTATTTCTTTGTGATCCTGCTGTGTGGGAAGCCTGAAAATTAGCAATCAGTAAGGTCAACTGTGAGCCAGTAAAGTGAGCTGTTAGGCAGTTTAACATACTGATAAGGCTGCATGTAGATAGGGACAATCTCACTGCAATATATTCTAATAACACTTCAGTCACTTGTGAGAATTCAGTGTGTGAATAGTTTATGTTGAGTAAAAATAATTCACATCACAAAACCACAACAATATGTGGTCAAAAAGCAATTCTCATAATGTACCCCGATATATATTAATTACCAAACTAAAATGGTTTTATGGAAGTATACATTGATGACCTATGTTTAGGAAATGAGTATTACACTCACCGGTAATCCGGTTTCCTGGAAGTCTCCATGACAGCACAACCTGAGTTTGACTTCCTCTGATAGGACAGGAAAAAACACAGAAAGGTTAAGAACCCCACCCCTTCCCCTCATCACCAGTGTATTTTTAACAGAACCAGGAAAGGGGAAAGGAACTATGACGCTGCATTCAGACCTGAGCGTATGGGATGGAGCGCTCTGTATGAGCGATTTTATGCACGTTTACAGACGCGGTTCCGGAACAAGCAAACGCCCATTGTCGCGCATTCCCGGAAGTCTATGTACGGGAACGCGCGACAAGACGCTCCAAAGAAGCCCCAAAGAAGCTCCTGTACTTCTTAGGGCGTCGGGCGTTTTACAGCGCGATCGTACGCCTGTTGAGCGTTTTACAGCGCGTAGGAACGCGCTGTAAAACGCTCAGGTGTGAACCCAGCCTTAAAGAAATTTGAAACAAATAAAGAAAAAAAGGGTCGGATATGTGTGCTGTCATGGAGACTTCCAGGAAACCGGATTACCGGTGAGTGTAATACTCATTTCGCCAGTCGTCTCCATGACAGCACAACCTGAGAACTAACCAAGTAACCTTATTTGGGGGGGGAGGGAGACAACAGCACCCAGGACCTTGCGTCCAAAGGTCATGTCCTCATTAACAAAAACATCTACTCTGTAATGTTTAGTAAAAGTATGGGCCCTCTTCCACGTGGCTGCTCTGCAAATCTTCTCTAGTGATGCACAGGCCCTCTCAGCCCAAGAGGTGGAAACAGATCTTACAGAATGGGCTTTGAGAGACTGAGGAGGTTCCCTGCCGGAAGCTATGTAGGCCTCAGAGATGGCACACCTAATCCAATGGGATATAGAGCTCCTTGCTGCCTTTTTTCCCTTATTGGGGCCACAGAACTGCACAAATAAATTCTTATCAATTTGCCAACTTTTTTTGACCTCCATATAATGAAGAACACATCTTCTAATGTCTAGGTTATGACACTTTACTTCCTGATCATTCCTAGGATTGGGACAAAAAGAGGGAATAACAATATCCTGGGACCTGTGGAAGGTGGACACCACCTTGGGGAGGAACCCAGGGTCTAATTTAAAAATGAGTTTGTCCTCTAAAATGGAAAGAAAGGGTTCTTGAATCGACAGGGCCTGAAGCTCACATACTCTTCTTGCAGAAGAAATGGCCACTAAAAAATGGTCTTGAGGGTGAGCCATTTAATGGATAGGGTATCCAAAGGCTCAAAGGGAGTATCTGATAGGCCTGATAGTACGATATTCAGGTTCCAGGGAGCGACCAGGTTTTTAACTGTGGGTCTCAACCTATCAGCTGCCTTTAAAAATCTAGACACCCAGGCATTCTCATAAAGACTGGTGTTGTAAAGGGCTCCTATGGCAGAAACCTGTACTTTAAGAGTATTAGGGGAGAGGCCCATATCCAACCCATCCTGGAGGAACTCCAAGATGAGAGGGATATCTGGTGAAGATTGGTTAAACCTTGAATTCGCCCAGGAAGCAAACTTCTTCCAGACTTTAAGGTAGGACCTACAGGTATTTGTTTTCCTACTAAGTAGGAGAGTATCCACTACCCTTTGAGAGAGGCCTCGGCTTAAGAGGATTGATTTCTCAGTAACCAAGCTGATAGACTGAGGAGTCTGGGATTCGGGTGAGGGATTGGACCCTGCATCAGAAGATTTTTCTCCAGGGGAAATAGGATTGGGTCCTCCTGACTGAGGGATCTCAGGAGACCGAACCAGCCTCTCCTGGGCCAGAAGGGAACGACTAGTATCAGGACGCATCTCTCTGCTTGGAATTTCTGGAGGACTTTTGGGATCATCGGAATTGGGGGGGGGGCATACACCAGCCCCGACATCAAGCCCTAGGTGAAGGCATCCACTGCCACACACGGATCACTCGGGTTGAGAGAGAAGTAATGTGGTACTTTGTGATTTCATTTTGAAGCAAATAGGTCTAGAGATGGAATGCCCCACTGATTTTGTATTTTCTGGAAGGCTGGTTGTGACAGAGACCATTCGCCTGGATCCAGTCTCTGCCGGCTTAAGAAATCTTTCAGATGTACCACCCCTAATGATTTCACATTCCTTTCTGCCCAGAGGAATATCTGTGTTGCGAGGTTCTGAAGATGACCGTGCCTCGTCCCTCCTTGATGTTGTATGAACGCTACCGCTGTGGAGTTGTCTGAATGTATTAGAACATGACGGTTTCTGGCCTGAATCTGGATTGCTTTGAGGCCTTCCCATATGGCATAGAGCTCACTGTAGTTGGATGACATTCTCTTCTGAGTTTCTGACCAGGCACCCTGAAAGGAACCGGTGGCAGCAAGGGCACCCCAACCCTAGGAACTGGCATCCATCATTAGTGATAGTACCTTTTCTTGGCTCCAAGGAACGCCCATCTTCAGGTTCCTGTCTGAGAGCCACCATATTAAGGAGACCTTCATGTCTCTGGTTACCAGCATCCTCTCTTCTAGGGTCAACTGGGATCTGTTCCACCTTTTGAGGAAAAGGCTCTGCAGAGGCCTCATGAGAAATTGGGCACAGGCAATAGCTGGGATGCAGGAGGATAGAAGACCAAGAACCCTCATGGCCTGCCAGATAGAACAAGAACACATCTTTAGGAATTGTTGGATTCTTAGTTTTAGATCCTGGATCTTTGTAGGAGGAAGAAAAGATCTCTGGAGTGTCGAATCCAGTAGAATGCCCAAGAACACTCTCCGGTGACTTGGAGTCAGATTGGACTTTTCCCTGTTGATGATCCACCCCAGGTTCTGAAGGTGAGAGAGGACCACCTGTAGATGTATGAGGAGGAGATCTGACTTTTCTGCCACTACCAGCAAGTCTTTGAGGTAAGGGACCACTAAAATCCCCCTGCGGTTTAGAGAGGCCACGGCTTCTGCCTTAACCATAACCAAAGATACGAGGAGCTGAGGCAATTCCGAAAGGTAGACATGTGAACTGATAGTGGCGGATCTTTCCCCTTCAGCTTCACTGCAAACCTCAGGTACCTTCTGGAGAGGTGATGTATTGGAATATGGAAATAAGCATCCTTGAGATCTATTGTAATCATTTGAGCCCCCTTCTTGATAAGTTTTACTGCCGTCTTGACAGTTTCCATTTTGAATTTGTGATATGAAATGTGTTTGTTTAGTGGTTTTAGGTTTATGATGGTTCGGAATCTCCCGTTTGGTTTCCGGACCATTCCTCCATTCTTCCCTGGGGACGTCTTCTATTGCCCCTAGAGACAGGAGTTCTTTTATACTCTCGGACAGGGAGGACCTTAGAGATCCCTGGAGTTGGGTTATTGCAAACTTTTGTGGGGGAAGGGAATCCAACTCTAAAGAATACCAGTTTTTTATGATGCTGATAATATACGGGTCTGTGATGGTCTGTTCCCAGAAACTTAAAAATAACTGAGCCTTCCCCCGACTCGGATGACGTCACTGTTTGTAAGAGGAGGCGGAGGTACCACCCTTGTTGGGATTAAAGAGAGAGCTTTTCCCTTTATTCCCCCTGGTATAATTCCGTCCTCCCAACCTTCCACGGTCAGGTCTGGAATCCTGCTGCTGCTTGCGAAAAAACTGTTTTCTATTTTCAGATTTATGTTCGGGGAAGCCTCTTTTACGGTCAGTAGCCTGCTCTAAAAAATTTTCCAGATCAGGGCCAAACACATATTGTCCATGGAATGGTAAAGATATCAGCTTATTTTTAGAAGCCATATCTCCTGACCAAGCTTTTAACCACAGGACTCTCCTGATGGTATTGGAGAGCACTGCAGTGTGAGCCGACAGTCTAACCGACTCAGCGGAAGCATCCGCTAGGAAATTTGTGGCCTTCCTGAGTAAGGGGAGACTATCTAGGATTTGCTCCCTAGGGGTCTTGTTAATTAGGTGTAGCTCCAACTGTTCTAACCATACGGCTAAGGTGCGGGCTACACAGGTCGCAGCAACCCCTGATATTAATAGGGCTGCAGTGGCTTCCCAGTTTTTTTTTAGTAAGATCTCTGCCTTTCTGTCCATGGGATCTTTTAATTGGGCTGCATCCTCAAAGGGCAGGACCATACGTTTAGCGACCTTGGCCACTGGAGCATCGACTTTTGGGATGGACTCCCAGTCGGTGCAATCTGCCTCTTCAAAGGGGTACCGTCTTTTTATGCCACGAGGAATAAATGAACCTTTTTCAGGTTTATCCCATTCTGCCTTTATGAGTTTCTGTACAATAGGAACAGGAAAAACAGATCTCTGCCTCTCCCCCAGCCCCCCAAAAATTTCTTCTTGGACAGACCTAGGTTTCCTGGGAATTTCCATCCTGATCGTGGCTCTTATGGCCTTAATTAGATCATCAATATCTTCAGGATTGAAGAGAAACTTTTTGTATTCATTATCTTCATCAGACTCTTGCGATTTTTCCAATATCTCAATATGAGAATTTCGGATTAAGAGAGTCGGAATCACTACCAACATTCATAATATCCTTAGAAGAACTCGGTCTATGTGGGGGTGGGCTCCCGGGCAGCCATGGCAGACTGGACTTCCACTCTAACTATGGATTTTATTTCCTCAAGCAAACTGGATGACTCAGACGTGACTACTGAGGAGGTACACTCTTTACATAGAAGTTTAGACCCAGAGGAAGGTAAGCGTTTAGCACAGAGGCCACACTTCCTGGGTTTAACTTTAGTGGAAGAGGACTCCTTTTCTCCCTGCAATACACAAGGGAGAGAAGGGTCAACCACTACAGGGCAAACAAACATACAAGGGGCGCCTGAAACAGGCTACTCACAGAACCCAAAGTAGTGGGGGGGCTCCAATCCAGAGCCGGCGGTGGTAGGAGCACTCATCGTCGGTCCCGTCCACAGCAGGTTGCCAAAACACTGCAGGCAGGGGAGGAGACGCTGGGCGCACTCTGAAGGCCGCCATGGCAATTTTAAATTTTCCAGCCAGGCTCCCGGCGCTAAGCCACGCCCCCTCAGCGTCTGACGTCATCACCCGGCGGCCGGAGGGAAGAGCGTCCTAGCCTCGCTCCGGCCGCCTATCCACCCCGCATAAAGCCCCACTGGACCGCCGCAGGAGGGAGTTTCGCTGGGGCCACCAAACACAGAGGGGCCCGGGCACAGGCCGCATACAGAGGAGGGAAGAGCTGGACCTCATGCACACGACCGTTGTTGTGTTCCGTTCCGCAAAATGGGGTTCCGTTGTTCCGTGATCCGTTTCCGTCAAAAAAAAAAGTCTAAGTCAAGTTTGCCATGCAAATGATAGAAAAAACGGACGCGCGGACGTGGATGACAATCTTGTGTGCCTCCGCGTTTTTTCACGGTCCCATTGAGTTAAATGGGTCCGCGAACCATTTTCCGTGAAAAAAATAGGACAGGTTATATTTTTTTTACGAACTGGAACCACGGATCACGGACGCGGATGACAAACGGTGCATTAGCCGAGTTTTCAACGGACCCATTGAAAGTCAATGGGTCCGCAGAAAATAACGAAAAACGGAACAACGGACATGGAATAAAACAACGGTCGTGTGCATGAGGTCTTAAGCTAAGGAACCCAGACGAGCTCCCAGCACACCTCTCTTGACAGAACAGGAAAAAAACACTGGTGATGAGGGAAAGGGGTGGGGTTCTTAACCTCTCTGTGTTTTTTCCTGTCCTATCAGAGGAAGTCAATCTCAGGTTGTGCTGTCATGGAGACGACTGGGGAAATGGTATTACTTTGTTATTATGGCTTCTGACCTTCAGGACCCCCAACAGCCATGAGAATAGGGAGGCCACAGTGCTCTAGTAAAGCCTGTTGCTCAAACATTGTCTGACCAGTTACAGTGGCCCATGTACAATTCAGAGCTATTCTAGTGAAAGGGTCTAAGGCTAATTTCACACCTGCGTTTAGGTGAGGATCCGTCTGGTATCTGCACAGACGGATCCGCACCTATAATGCAAACGCTGGTATCCGTCCAGAACAGATCCGTCTGCATGACTCTGTAAAAAAAAATTCTAAGTCTAAGTGTAAGTCAAACGGATCTGTCCTGACTTACATTGAAAGTCAATGGGGGACGGATCCGTTTACAATTGCACCATATTGTGCCAGTGACAAACATTGACTTACATTGTAAGTCAGGACGGATCCGTTTGGCTCCGCATCGCCAGGCGGACACCAAAACGGTCCGCCTCCAGAGCGGAATGGAGGCGGAACGGAGGCAAACTGATGCATTCTGAACGGATCCTTAACTATTCAGAATGCATTGGGGCTAAACTGATCCGTTTTGTGCCGCTTGTGAGAGCCTTGAAACGGATCTCACAGGCGGACCCAAAAACAGCAGTGTGAAAGTAGCCTAAGTTGCAGTACCAGACATAGCTGATAGTGATGATCGAGCATGCTCGGCGGAACACCTGACAATATCTGTGACAACAAATACCTGTGACAGATGTGTCCGCTGCGGACAGTGACATTAGCTGAGCCACATCTCCATTGTAAAGTGTGCGCATCCAAAAAATATCTGTGACATCCAGGGTCCTTTTTCGGTAGACAGTGTCCGCTGCGGACAGTGACATTAGCTGCACCACATCTTCATTGTAAAGTGTGCGCATCCCAAAAATATCTGTCACATACAGTGTACTTTTTCCGTAGATAGTGTCCGCTGCAGACAGTGACATTAGCTGTGCCACATCTGCAGTGTAACGTGTGCGCTTCAAAAGTTTCTGTGACATACAGTGTACTTTTTCCGTAAACGGTGTCTGCTGAGGACGGTGACATTACCAGCGCCACATCTGCAGTGTAACGTGTGCGCATCCAAAAAATATCTGTGACATACAGTGCACTTTTTCAATAGACGGTGTCTACTTCTGACAGCGACATCACCAGGGCCACATCTGTAGTGTAACATGTGTGATTAAATTTTTTATCTGTGACATATAGTGCACTTTTTTGCATAGAAGCTGCATACAGTGACATTACTGGTGGTACCTCTCCTGTATAACATTTCCTTATCACAAATTCCTGTGATATTTACTGTAATTTTTCATTAGCCGCTGGTGACAGCATTGACATTATCTGCGGGATATCTCCTGTGTGATGTTTCCACATCCCAAATACCTTTTTAAATTTGTTTGCGCATACACTTCCAAATCCTACACTACTGTACGTGTGACAGACTTTCAATCATATATAACATTTAATATGAAGAAGGCGAGCAGTAGGGGACAGGGCAGTGGCCGTGATGCTAATAATGCACGCAGAGGCCGTGGCCCTGGGCACAGTGAAACTATGCCTGCTGAAAAAGCACAAGAAAAACAATCATCCATGATACCTAGCTTCATGTCCCAGTTTGCAGGGTGGCGACGGACACCACTCTCGAAGTCTGACCAGTGCGACCATGTGGTCAGTTGGATTGCGGCAGATAATGCTTCCAGTCGGTTAAACACCACCCTGTCTTCCACCAAGTCCAGTCTCAGTAGCCAAGAGTCTGCTAAACCCAATCCTCACCCGATCCTCCTTCCTCCCACCATGGAGAGCCTGGGCAAACAAGTGATCCCACACTCGGATATTCCGAGGAGCTCTTTTCATCGCCATTACTTGATTTGGGCCTCTTGCCAAGCCCGCTTGAAGAGGGACAGATCTTGTGCCCTGATTCACAAACTATTGAGCATCCACAATCACAAGATGTCACCGCCAGTTCTGTGAGAAGGTCTGGCAGACGTCCTTCTCTACCTCTTGCATGACGTTCTTTGTTTTGGTTTCACTTTGTCATCTCCTTTCCTTCTCCCAGGTGTCACCTATTTAGACTAATCTCCCATTATATTCCCTCCCATACTGCCTCACTTTGCGGTTTATACTACTTCCTGGATGAAGTGTTCACTGCTGGAGGCTGCTGCTGCTGTTTGCTCAGATAAGTCTTTTTATGTATTGGGTTTCCTTGCTGGCTTGATTCTAGGTGACCCTGACTCTGTCCATATTAAGTGTAGGGAGCCGGTGGTCGTGTCCCCTCACTATTATAGGGTTTTCAGGTGTCACACAGTCTTAGGTACGTGGGCATGCAATTGTCTACCATTGAGACCCTTGCATGGGCATAGCAGTCAGGGAGAGCTCTTAGGGTTTTATAGGGCTCACCTATATGCTACTTAGTTTGGGATCAAGCTAGTCGGACGTTTATTCATAAGTTCCAGCTATCTGCAACATCATCCGTGACATTATAAACCGCCATAACCGTCTTAAGCATGGATCCGATTTCAGCCTTGATTGACCGCATGCAAGGTCTTTCGCTGTAGGTAGCAGATCTCCGTAAAACTGTGTCTCAGTTTCAGGTGACCGGTTCTGCTGGCGTTCATGGAGTTTGTTCCGAGCCTAAGATCTCGCTTCCGGATACGTTCTCCGGGGGTAGTGAGAATTTTGTTTGCTTTAGAGAGGCTTGCAAACTCCATTTTCGCCTACTTCCATATTCCTCTGGTGATGAGGAGCAGAGGGTGGGGATCATCATCTCGCTGCTCAGGGATAATGCTCAGTCTTGGGCCTTTTTGCTGCCGATGGGGGCACAGCCCCTCTGATCGGTGGATTCATTTTTTGTAGCCCTGGGGCAGATATATGATGACCCGGATCATATTGCTCTGGCTGAATCTAAACTGCGTCTTTTATGCCAGGGTAAACAGTCTGCAGAGATATATTGTTCTGAATTTCGGAGATGGGCAGCTGATACTGGTTGGAAGGATGCTGCACTCAGAAGTCAATTTTGCCATGGTCTTTCGGAAAGATTGAAAGATGCATTTGCTTTTCAGGAGAGACCAGCCTCGTTAGAATCTGCCATGTCTCTGGCTGTTCGTATTGACAGGCGTCTTAGAGAGAGAGAGAGGAGACTACTCCTTCCTGTCATATCCAGCCCAAGGACAGTGGGGCTGTCTTATTCAGTGCACAGGGGTCTCAGTCTCTCTCAATCCCCTCTGAGGAAGAGGCCATGCAGCTGGGTTTGCTTGCCTCTGATAGTAGAGGATTCAGCTCTCAGAGGAGGATTTGTTTCTGTTGTGGGGGTATAAATCATTTGGCTAATGTAATAAAGGGTAATAAAAAATAAATAAATAAAAAACACCCTCTAAAAACGTTCCATTTGCTACTATTGGCAAGGTTGATGCGGAAATTGAAGGTTTGACGTTTGCTTGTAGTTCCCATTTTCTCCTACCTGCCAGGGTGGCGCTAGACAGCAAGAACATTGTTTGTGAGATTTTTGTAGATAGTGGAGCAGCTGTCAATCTCATTGATAATCAATTTGCAATAACGCATGGTTTCCAGGTATGCAATTTGGAAAAGGATATACCTGTTTTTGCTATCGATTCCGCTCCACTTTCTCAAAGATCGTTAAAGGGCATAGTTCACAATATCCGTTTGACTGTGGGTGACGCTCATGTTGAGGATATGTCATGTTTCGTCTTAAGCGGATTAACTACTCCTCTAGTGTTGGGGCTACACTGGCTCACTAAACATAACCCCACCATTGATTGGCAAGCAAGGCAAATAAATGGTTGGAGTGAGTTTTGCAGAGAGAATTGCTTCACGGCGTCTCTTTCAGAGGTTTCTACCAAGACTGTACCATATTTTCGGATGTGTTTTCCCAGAGTGGTGTCCAGGAGTTGCCCCCTCACCGGGAGTACGACTGCCCTATTAATCTCATCCCAGGCGCCAAGCTGCCAAAATCACATTTATACAATCTCTCCCAACCTGAAAGAGTCGCTATGCGTACTTATATCTTATATATTAGAGCCTGAGAAAGGGACACATCCAACCCTCGAAGTCACCTGTTGCCTCTGTTTTTTTTTTTTGTTAAGAAAAAAGATGGTTCTTTAAGACCTTGTCTGGATTTCAGGGAGCTGAACCGTATCACAATTCGTGACCCATATCCGCTTCTTCTGATCCCAGACCTGTTTAACCAGATTGTTGGGGCTAAAGTTTTTTCTAAGTTGGATTTAAGAGGGGCATACAACCTAGTCAGGGTCAGGGAAGGGGACAAATGGAAGACGGCCTTCAATAAGCCTGAGGGTCATTTCGAGAATTTGGTTATGCCCTTTGGTTTGATGAATGCTCCGGCCGTCTTCCAACATTTTGTGAACAGCATTTTTTATCATTTAATGGGGAAATTTGTACTGGTGTATCTAGATGACAGATTTTTTCTCCTGATTTCAAGACTCATCGGGACCACCTACGTCAGGTCTTGCTGATTCTGCGGGAGAATAAATTGTACGCTCAACTGGAAAAATGTGTGTTTGCAGTTCCGGAGATTCACTTTCTTGGTTTTCTTCTCTCCGCTTCTGGTTTTTGCATGGCCCCTGAGAAGGTCCACGCTGTGTTTGATTGGGAGCTTCCTGAGAATCAGAAGGCGCTGATGCGGTTTTTGGGTTTTGCCAATTATTACAGAAAGTTCATTTTGAATTATTCCTCTGTTGTTAAGCCACTCACTGACAGTGGCGTACATACCAGGGTCGCAGGGGTCGCAGTTGCGACCGAGCCCGGCACTCCAGGGGGCCCGGCCACCTGTGGACCCCCCCCAGGCCGCTGGCAGGGCCCCCGCTGTACTCACATGTAATGGAGTGCTCTGATGGGGCCCGACATGAAGTACAGTGGCAATTTCGGGCCCCATCAGATTGCACCATGCCTCCATTACATGTATAATATGGGGGTGGGGGGGGGCGGAGGGTCAAGGAAGGTGGGGGGAGCGCACACTCACACACACCCGGCCAGGCAGTTCCGTTTCCATAGTGAAGCAGGGAAACCTCTCTGCTCCCTGCTTCACTGATCTTCAGAGCTCAGGAGCTCCCCCTGCTGGCCCCAGATTGCGCTGCTTGCTGTGGGAGGAGACCTGAAAGCCCGGCAATCTGCCTTCTCTCATCAGGGAAGAAGGTAAGTATGAGTATTTTTTTTTTCTAACGCAGACTGGTGGCAGGGGGGCAGGGGTGGTTTGATGGTCACAACTAGAGTGAGGGGGCACAAAAGTTGGCATCTCTACTGAAGGGCACCTAATCTGCCATAACTAATTTGAGGGGGGCACCTAATGTGGCATAACTACTGTAGGGGGGCACATATAAAGGAATAACTATGAGGGGGCACATATGAAGGCATAACTACTGTGACGGGGCATGTAATCTGGCATAACCAATGTGAGGGACACATATGTGGGCATATCTAATGTGAGGGGCACATAATCTGGCATAACCACTCTGAGGGGACACATATATGGGCATATTTACTTTGAGGGGGCACATAACCGGACATAAATACCGTAAAGGGGCACATAATCTGGCATTACTACTATGAGGGGACACATAATCTGGCATAACCACTCTGAGGGGGCACATATCTGGGCATATTTATTTTGAGGGGGCACATAACCGGCATAAATACTGTGAAGGGGCACATAATCTGGAATTACTACTGTGAGGGGACACAATCTGGCATAACCACTCTGAGGCGGCACATATCTGGGCATATCTACTTTGAGGGGGCACATAACTGGGCATAAATACTGTGAAGGGGCACATAACCTGGCATTACTACTGTGAAAGGACACATAATCTGGCATAACCACTCTGAGGGGGCACATATCTGGGCATATCTACTTTGAGGGGGCACATAACTGGGCATAAATACTGTGAAGGGGCACATAATCTGCCATAACTACTGTGAGGGGCACATAATTTGGCATTATGGAAAGGACATGAGGCGCATGTGCGGGAGCCAGAGGATCAAAAAAGAGAGAGAGATCAAAATGTACGAGAGCGCATCATTATCACCCGGAAAAGAGTAGAAAAAGAGTATCTGGCCATGAGATGGGCACATGAGACCTTTAGGCAGTTTATATTGGGCAAGACGTCAGTTTTGATGATAAACCAAGCTCTGCTGGCGTGGGTCTGGCAGAACAAAGGGAAAATACGCGTCACCGAGTTTCCTGGCCTCAGTGAAATAAGAACCGGTAATTTTGTGTGTCAGCGGCAGCTAGTGCTTGCTGACACTGTGTTACTTAGTGTGGCTGTAAAGCCAATCCGGGCCGGTTCTTATTGGGAGCAGCCAAAGAGCAGGGTGGTTGGCTGTTCCCCACGTCCAGGCCAGGTGGATGCCCTCTCACCAGCCTCCCGTGGTTATGCAGGTGTTCACCCTCACAGGCTTGAACAAAAGGGGGGGGGGGGGTATGTGAGATAGTGACAGGTCTCCTGCAGATTAGAGGCAAGGAAGGGGTGGATAGTGCGGTCCACGCCCCAATTCCACCACAGGTGAGACCAACTGGAGGTACTCAGCTGGGCAGAAAGCACCTCCCAGATTGTCAGCTGGGCAAGGCTGAGGGACAACAAGGCTGGGAGATAGCCTGGAGTTGGGTGACGAAGCGACGCCTGGGGGGGTTGCAGGGCTATAGTCAGGCGGACTACTAAGCCCCAATCCCCCACAATAAACACTGAACTGGATACAGTGGGCGTACTGGACTCTGTTCAGCCAGAAGGCCGTGGGACATTGGCTGACAAAGCAGCATGGGTTCACAGGGTGTGAACTGTGACTTAGGTGAGGCAGAAACTTCATGTTTAGTTAGAGCCCAGCCGGGCAGGTGTTTATTTTGTATTATTTATGTTTGGTTTGCTGAGGAACAATAAATGCACTGTTTGGACATGAAACCTGGTGTCCTGAAGACGATTCTTGTGAGAATGACCCCCGAATAAGAGACGATCCCTTACAGTATGTATACCCCTTTTCATATGTACAGTGTCATGGAATGAATGGGGCTTTAATAAATAGTAGATAATAATAAATAATAATAATAATAATAATAATAACATAAAGTCAGCCATGTGTGCCAGAGTCCCAACAGACAAGACTTTGCTGTCCTCATCGGGAGGATGACTCTCAATCTCCTCATCCTCTTCCTCCTGTTCAGCCCATTCACGCTGAACAGTTGGAATAAACCTGCTATGGGTACTACCCTCTGTAACAGAGGCAACCGTCTCCAGCTCTTACTGCTCCTCCTCATCATCCAATTTGCGCTGAGAAGATGAACTGAGTGTGGTCTGGCTATCACCCTGTACTGTCTTCCCCCATCTCCACCTCTTCCACATGCAAAGCGTCCGCCTTCATTGTGAGCAACAAGCGTTTGAGTAGACACAGAAGTGGGATGGTTACACTGATAATAGCGTTATCGCCGCTCACCATCTGTGTTGATTCCTCAAAGTTGCGTAAAACCTCACAGAGGTAAGATGTCAGAAAAGTGGAAGCTGATTGGAAAGACGACGACCATGTTGCAGCTGGTATTCCACTACTGTCCTCTGCTGCTCACAAAACCTGGCCAACAAGTGGAAGGTGGAGCTCCAGCGCGTACTCACGTAGCACAGCAGTCGGAGAGCTGGCAATTGCAAGCGCTGCTGCAGCATTGCCAGACCGGCTGCAGCTGTAGATGACTTTCGGAAATGGGCAAACACGCAGAGCACCTTCACCAGTAGCTCAGGCAAACTGGAGTAGGTTTTGAGAAACCACTAAACCATGTGGGCTAGGCTAAGCTCCAAAGTTGCCACCAAGTTACGGCCATTATTAGACACAACCATGCCTGGTTGTAAGTTGAGTGGCAAAAGCCACAGCCCAGTCTGGTCCCTTATACCCTGCCACAGCTCTGCGGCGGTGTGCTATTTGTGATCTAAGCAAATTAGTTTCAGCGCGGCCTGTTGCCGTTTCCCCACTGCAGTGCTACACTGCTTCCAGCTACTGATTGATGGCTGACTGGTGCTGCAAGATGAGAATTCAGAGGTGGAGGAGGAGAATGGGGGGTTTCATCCACTAATGTAGGTGGTGGCAGAAATCCTGATGGAAGTAGGGCCTGCAATCATTGGCATCAGTAGCACCTGTGCCATCCCAGGGTACGACTAGCCCCCGGCGCCCACAACATTCAACCTAGTGTGCCATCAGGGAAATGTAGCGTCCCTGGCGAAAAGCACTTTTCCATGTGTCAGTTGTTAAGTGGACCTTCCCAATAATTGCGTTGGTCAGGGCACGGGTGATATTAAGGGACACATGCTGGTGTAAGGCGGGGATGGCACACCGGGTAAAATAGTGGCAGATGGAGACTGAATAATGAGGGACCGCCACCGCCATTAGGCTGCAGAAATCCTCAGTGCCCGCAAGCCTAAATAGCAACATTTCCAGGGCCAGCAATTCGGAAAGGTGCGCATTTAGTGCTATGGCCTGTGGGTGGGTGGCTGGATATTTGCGCTTTCGTTCAAAGGCCTGGGGTATGTGGATGTGCTAGCTGATGGTGCTTGCAAAAGTCCAGGTGCAGGGCGGGAGGCATCCGGGTCTGCATCTTGGACAGGGGATTGGCCAGCCCTAGGGTTGAGCGAACCCGAATTGTAAATTTTTGATTGTTTGACCCCGGACCCGAATCCGAACTTTTTCAGTAAAAGTTCAGGTTCGGGTGCGGTGTTCGGCCAGTTAATGGCGCTTTTTGAAAGGCTGCAGAGCAGCCAATCAACAAGCGTTTAACTTGTGTGCCCTTAGAAGCCATCACAGCGATGCCTACTAATGGCATGGCTGTGATTGGCCAGTGCAGCATGTGACCCAGCCTCTATATAAGCTGGAGTCACGTAGCGCGGCACGTCACTCTGCTCTTATTAGTGTAGGGATAGGATGCTGCTGCTGCTGTGAGGGAGAGAATAGGAAACAATCTTTTATCAGTAGTGCTTGTTAACTCAGCGATTTACAGCGATTTTGTTTTGTGGGTGCAGTGCACAATTTT
The DNA here is from genome assembly GCF_905171765.1 of Bufo bufo. Classification (NCBI taxonomy): domain Eukaryota; kingdom Metazoa; phylum Chordata; class Amphibia; order Anura; family Bufonidae; genus Bufo; species Bufo bufo. Next base: position 337,065,372 of record NC_053391.1, on the reverse strand, counting down.
TTTACCCTGCCCTGAGCCCAGTGACACAGAAAAATAACTTTTATCCATCTGCTAGTTAGGTGGGCATCGGCGGCCAACTTATGCAAGTTCAGTCCACTAGCACAGCATATGTGCATTTGTGACAGTCAAGTAAAAGCTTGAAATACTGCAATTATATTCTGGGTTTAAAAAAAAAATCACCCATTTTTGGCAATACCCTACATCTGGGGCCTTTGCTGCATTTGTCACAGTGAAATACAAGCTTGAAATACTGCAATAATATTCTGGGTTTAAAAAAAACACCCATTTTGGGCAAGATACAAAATTTGCGGCCTTTGCTGCATTTGTCATTGAAATACAAGCTTGAAAAATGGCACTAATATTCTGGGTTTAAAAAACACCCATTTTTGACAATACCCTATACACTCATTTTGGGCAAGATAATACATTTGTGGCCTTTGCTGCATTTTTCACAGTGAAATACAAGCGTTTGATACTGCTGTTATATTCTGTTATTTAAAAAAAACACCCATTTTTGGCAAGATACTAAATTTGCGGCCTTTGCTGCATTTGTCATAGTGAAATACAAGCTTGAAAACTGCACTAATATTCTGGGTTTTAAACAAACACCCATTTTGGGCAAGATAATAAATTTGCGGCCTTTGCTGCATTTTTCACAGTGAAATACAAGCGTTTGATACTGCTGTCTGATTTTTTCACAATCTGCTCAGTTACTGGGATTTTCACGCACAACCATTTCTAGGGTTTACAAAGAATGGTGTGAAAAGGGAAAAACATCCAGTATGCGGCAGTCCTGTGGGCAAAAATGCCTTGTGGATGCTAGAGGTCAGAGGAGAATGGGCCGACTGATTCAAGCTGATAGAAGAGCAACGTTGACTGAAATAACCACTCGTTACAACCGAGGTATGCAGCAAAGCATTTGTGAAGCACAACCTTGAGGCGGATGGGCTACAACAGCAGAAGACCCCACCGGGTACCACTCATCTCCACTACAAATAGGAAAAAGAGGCTACGAGTAGAGTTGAGCGAACACCTGGATGTTCGGGTTCGAGAAGTTCGGCCGAACTTCCCGGAAATGTTCGGGTTCGGGATCCGAACCCGACCCGAACTTCGTCCCGAACCCCATTAAAGTCAATGGGGACCCGAACTTTTGGGCACTAAAAAGGCTGTAAAACAGCCCAGGAAAGAGCTAGAGGGCTGCAAAAGGCAGCAACATGTAGGTAAATCCCCTGCAAACAAATGTGGATAGGGAAATGAATTAAAATAAAAATTAAAAAAAAAAAAATGAACCAATATCAATTGGACAGAGGTCCCATAGCAGAGAATCTGGCTTCACGTCAGCAGAGAATCAGTCTCTTCATGCCATAGCAAAGAATCTGGCTTCATGTCAGCACAGAATCAGTCTCTTCATGCCATAGCAGAGAATCTGGCTTCATGTCAGCACAGAATCAGTCTTCATGTCATAGCAGAGAATCAGGCTTCACGTCACCCACCACTGGAACAGGCCACTGTCACACATTTAGGCCCCGGCACCCAGACAGAGGAGAGAGGTCCTGTAACAGAGAATCTGGCCTTATGTCAGCACAGAATCTGTCTTCATGTCATAGCAGAGAATCAGGCATCACGTCACCCACCACTGGAACAGGCCACTGTCACACATTTAGGCCCAGGCACCCAGGCAGAGGAGAGAGGTCCCGTAACAGAGAATCTGGCCTTATGTCAGCGCAGAATCAGTCTTCATGTCATAGCAGAGAATCAGGCTTCACGTCACCCACCACTGGAACAGGCCACTGTCACACATTTAGGCCCAGGCACCCAGGCAGAGGAGAGAGGTCCCGTAACAGAGAATCTGGCCTTATGTCAGCACAGAATCTGTCTTCATGTCATAGCAGAGAATCAGGCTTCACGTCACCCACCACTGGAACAGGCCACTGTCACACATTTAGGCCCCGGCACCCAGGCAGAGGAGAGAGGTCCCGTAACAGAGAATCTGGCTTCATGTCAGCGCAGAATCAGTCTTCATGTCATAGCAGAGAATCAGGCATCACGTCACCCACCACTGGAACAGGCCACTGTCACATATTTAGGCCCAGGCACCAAGTCAGTGGTGTAGTACAGTCGATATGAACCACATGAAGTTTCACCAAATATCCAGTCTGCAGGTTTGCAATAGGGTCATACCAATATACAGGAGCTGCAGCAATGATCACTTGTTAAATATAGTTCCATATATTCATAAGCTGTTAGCAGAGTGTCAGGACATGCTAAATAAACCTCTTCAAATGTGCTATTAGATAACTGAGGAAAGTTTTAACAGACAGAGTCTTTACAGTGGACTCTTCCAGAAAGCCCCCTGTGTATTCTGCTACTTGGTTTGGTCTCCTCAGTGCAGACATTTACTGTGAAGGAGGTAGGATCTCTGTCTAAGTTCTCTAAAGCTAAAGTTCATTTATCTATTGTAAAAAGTTATAATATATACCCATAATAGTTCTCGTTAGAATTTAAAGAGGGGACTGTATGTTTTTTAGCAGCCTTTAAACCATGCAGCACATGCTAGGCTGAGTAGATGATGTACAGTTAAAGAGACATGTGTTCTTCCTAAAATGGCTGCAAGACATGCTGTATTCCAGGTCACCCTGCTGCAATATCTTTGTAAATGATTTTCTCTTGTTCATTTTTCTGTATGCTTTGTTATATCCTGTAACATATATGTGGGAATGTAATATAATGACTGCCTGTTATGATATAGGTGGGCTGGTGACCTGGCTGTATACCACATAGTGGCAGTGTTTCCCTGTTGTATTACAGGCTCCAGCCAAGTGCACTCCACCTCAATAAAGCTTTAAACCACAGAAGACCTGAGTGTCGTCCCTTAGAGTCCATATAGAGTTTATGCCTGGAGGAGCTGGTGACCGAGTGAGTGTGAAAGCTGGAGGTGTCGCAGATGGTGCAAGGAAAAGAGGGTTACATTTGGTGCCGTGACTCGGATGTCATCATTCTGCTCAAAGTGACCAGTGAAGATACCTAAAGTCACCAGTGTGCGAGTTCTGAGGTGATTGTGCCACGGCGGAGCTGCTAGGCGGCAGATTGACCTTATTAGCGGTTTATATCCTCTCAGGAATAGAAGATGAGTGGACGAGCCAGAGCCCGCGGAAGAGCACGTGCCAGGGGGCAGCCCAGCCAAGGACAGCCTGGACAGGAGCAAGAGGCTCAAGAACCTAGACGCATTGAAAGACCCCAGCAGCCACCATCCGAGCCTTTGCTTGTGGGAAGAGGGCGCCAGAGAGGCCCGCCAGTAGTGGAGAGACCTCTGACTGATGTTCTGCAGCTTTCAGGACATATCCCTCAGAGAACGGGGTGGCCGCAGGCGTGACTTCCATGACCTTGGAGTGAACACCCGGCAGACCATTGAATAGAAATGTGAGACCTGTTTTTTTTTTGCACTGTTTGACAGGTTAAGGTTTAATCACAGAATCAGACTTCTATCTGCACGGTAGCGTGTGTCTTAGGTTTTTCTGAATGACACTATCAGTACCTTCAATGTAAGATATCCTTTTTGGGATAGATTTCAAGTAGGCCTCAAATACCAGAAACTAGTTATTTTGAGAATGGCAAATTTGGGAATAGTTTTTCAACCCAGAAAAAAAATAGGGCTTTTACGGTCGCTACAAATAACTTGACCAGATAAAACAGTACAGATTTGCTTGAATAGAAATGTGAGACCTGTTTTTTTTGCACTGTGTGACAGGTTAAGGTTTAATCTCAGAATCAGACTTCAATCTGCACGCTAGCGTGTGTCTTAGGTTTTTCTGAATGACACTATAAGTACCTTCAATGTAAGATATTCTTTTTGGGATAGATTTCAAGTAGGCCTCAAATACCAGAAACTAGTTATTTTGAGAATGGCAAATTTGGGAATGGTTTTTCAACCCAGAACAAAAAGTGTGCTTTTACGGTCACTACAAATAACTTGACCAGCTAAAACAGTGCAGATTTGGTTGAATAGAGATGTGAGACCTGTTTTTTTTTTGCGCTGTGTGACAGGTATAGGTTTAATCACAGAATCAGACTTCTATCTGCACGCTAGCGTGTGTCTTAGGTTTTTCTGAATGACACTATCAGCACCTTCAATGTAAGATATCCTTTTTGGGATAGATTTCAAGTAGGCCTCAAATACCAGAAACTAGTTATTTTGAGAATGGCAAATTTGGGAATAGTTTTTCAACCCAGAACAAAAAGTGTGCTTTTACGGTCACTACAAATAACTTGACCAGCTAAAACAGTACAGATTTGGTTAAATAGAGATGTGAGGCCTGTTTTTTTTTGCGCTGTGTGACAGGTATAGGCTTAATCACAGAATCAGACTTCTATCTGCACGCTAGCGTGTGTCTTAGGTTTTTCTGAATGACACTATCAGTACCTTCAATGTAAGATATTCTTTTTGGGATAGATTTCAAGTAGGCCTCAAATACCTGAAACTAGTTTTTTTGAGAATGGCAAATTTGGGAATGGTTTTTCAACCCAGAACAAAAAGTGTGCTTTTACGGTCACTACAAATAACTTGACCAGCTAAAACAGTGCAGATTTGGTTGAATAGAGATGTGAGACCTGTTTTTTTTTGCGCTGTGTGACAGGTATAGGTTTAATTACAGAATCAGACTTCTATCTGCACATAGCGTGTGTCTTAGGTTTTTCTGAATGACACTATCAACACCTTCAATGTAAGATATCCTTTTTGGGATAGATTTCAAGTAGGCCTCAAATACCAGAAACTAGTTATTTTGAGAATGGCAAATTTGGGAATAGTTTTTCAACCCAGAAAAAAAAGTGTGCTTTTACGGTCACTACAAATAACTTGACCAGCTAAAACAGTACAGATTTGGTTGAATAGAAATGTCAGGTCTATTTTTTAGGCGCTGGGTGACAGGCTCAACTTGCCCCTGATGTATTATATGGCCAAAAAATAACCACACTGTTGATGGTTAAATGCACTTGGGTGACACAGGCTCAGCCTGCACCAGATGTAGTATATGGCCAAAAAATAATCAGACTGTTGATGGTTAAATGCACTTGGGTGACACAGGCTCAGCCTGCACCAGATGTAGTATATGGCCAAAAAATAATCAGACTGTTGATGGTTAAATGCACTTGGGTGACACAGGCTCAGCCTGCAGCTGATGTAGTATATGGCCAAAAAATAACCAGACTGTTGATGGTTAAATGCACTTCGGTGACACAGGCTCAGCCTGCAGCTGATGTAGGATATAGCACAAAATAACCACACTATCGATGGTTAAATACACTTGGTGATAGCTTGTTCTGGCGCACCACAAGTCACAAAATGGCCGCCGATCACCCCAGAAAAAAAGTGATCTAAAAACGCTCTGGGCAGCCTCAAAAAACTGAGCAAGTCAATAATAGCACTTCAATGATCCACAGCTGCAGATCGATCACAGAATGAAGTCTTTTGGAGGAGTTAATCTGCCTAATCTCGCCCTAACGTCGCAGCTGCAACCTCTCCCTACACTGATCATAGCAGAGTGACGTGCGGCGCTACGTGACTCCAGCTTAAATAGAGGCTGGGTCACATGCTGCACTGGCCAATCACAGCCATGCCAATAGTAGGCATGGCTGTGATGGTCTCTTGGGCCAAGTAGTATGACGCTTGTTGATTGGCTGCTTTGCAGCCTTTCAAAAAGCGCCATGAAAGCGCCGAATACCGAACCCGAACACGGACACCCCAAAATTCGGTACGAACCCGAACTATACAGTTCGGGTTCGCTCATCCCTAGCTACGAGCTCACCAAAATTGGGCTGTTGAAGACTGGAAAAATGTTGCCTGGTCTGATGAGTCTCGATTTCTGTTGAGACATTCAAATGGTAGAGTCTGAATTTGGCGTAAACAGAATGAGAACATGTATCCATCATGCCTTGTTACCACTGTGCAGGCTGGTGGTGGTGGTGTAATGGTGTGGGGGATGTTTTCTGGGCACACTTTAGGCCCCTTAGTGCCAATTGGGCATCGTTTAAATGCCACGGGCTACCTGAGCATTGTTTCTGACCATGTCCATCCCTTCATGAACACCATGTACCCATCCTCTGATGGCTACTTCCAGCAGGATAATGCACCATGTCACAAAGCTCGAATCATTTCAAATTGGTTTCTTGAACATGACAATGAGTTCACTGTACTAAAATGGCCCCCACTGTCATCAGATCTCAACCCAATAGAGCATCTTTGGGATGTGGTGGAACGGGAACTTCGTGCCCTGGATGTGCATCCCTCAAATCTCCATCAACTGCAAGATGCTATCCTATCAATATGGGCCAACATTTCTAAAGAATGCTATCAGCACCTTGTTGAATCAATGCCACGTAGAATTAAGGCAGTTCTGAAGGCAAATGAGAAATAGAACAGGTGTTCCTAATAATTCTTTAGGTGAGTGTATTCAGCTGTTATATTCCGCTATTAAAAAAACACCCATTTTGGGCAAGATACTAAATTTGCCGCCTTTGCTGCATTTGTCACAGTGACATACAATCAGTCAATACTGCAGTTACATTGTTGGCTGACAAATTAACATTTTTGGGGACCGTGAAGTAATTGTATAAAATTCGCCTGTCACACTGTTGTGTGACCTCAAGAAATGTTTCCTCTTTAAGACACCGGCACTGCCTTACTCTCAGTGTACTTAATTGTTGACTATTGGCGGTTACATTTTTTACAGGAGATGTAGCGCAGGTAATGTCGATGCTGTCACCAGGAGCCAAACAATTGCACACAATACAGATAGTTAGTGGGAGATAGTCAGTGTAGGTTAGATAGTGATATAGTGTAGCTGATAGGTTCTGCTGTCCATACATACATGCTACAGACATAGTGCTGTGATGTCACAAGTTCACAACAATACTTAGTGCACCAATCAGTAATATGTAGTCAGACCTACTAAATTGTGAAGTTGCACGTATTGTGCAAAAATATGTGCATCATTAATTGCCGATGTGTGCAATTGCTAATATATGGAGCACTTTATCTGCATATAAAGCTATTGTAATGTTCTTCCATGCCAACCATTTTCTCCAGTCTCAGTTAACTTCTAGCAGCTTGAAAAATGTAGCAACAGTGACCCACGCCTGTATTGCACCCGCAATACGTGCAAATTACCTGCCGATTTTCACAATTAAGAAAATAATCGTGAATTCTTGAATTTGCGAATATATGACGAATATTCGCCCAAATATTTGCAAGATATCCCAAATTCGAATATTGCCCCTGCTGCTCATCACTACTTACCAGACTATCGTGTAGAACTGTCTGCATTACTGTTGAGAATTAACTACTAAGTAACAGCTATAGTAGCCTGTGCTAACTAACAGTGTGGTTAGTAGTGATGAGCGGCATAGGCAATATTCGAATTTGCTATATTTTGTGAATTTTGGGCCGAATATTCGCCATAAATTAGCAAATTCAAGAATTTGTGATCTCCAGTCATTGTTTACTTGATTGCGACAATCGGCAACGTAATATATTCACAATAAATTCGCTATAAATTCATGATAAATTCACAATTTGAATATTTAACACTATTCGCGAATGCGAATATATAGCACTATATTCTAAATATTAGCGAATTCTCAAAGTGGCGATATTCGCGATTAAAATTTGCGATATTAACATCGTGACTCTGGAAAGAGGGCCACAATAAAATCATAGAACAGTACAGACAAAATTAACTGGGAACACCTTATCAAATGTATTAATAGCAATAAGATACGTTGCTTTGAGACTGCTGTAGAATTCAAATACATTTGTCACTGTTAGCAACTAGTGGGACCTTGGCTATATTTAGTGCTATGACAAATGTTAATATACATAAAGTTGGTACTATTATAGTATTATTTTAATGTTTTTTGTATATTGCGTTTTATGAAATAGGGATTTATTGTGATTTTTTTTTGTATGATATATAAGAATTTTTAAAGTGATTAAAAATTTTATATATTATAGAGCCGGCCAATTAGTGATAATTTTATTGTAGCAGCTAGGTGGTGTAGCAGGCTGAGCTGTATTCTGGTGAGCCCCACACACTTGTATTTTCATTGTGTTATCCAATAATGACCTTGCCTGCTGCAGAGTTTGGAACTGTTAACTCTTTAAATTCCAGAGAACGCAACTTAGAGGGAACAGTGCTCAAAATGACCCATTCCAACCCACTATTCTGTATAGTATTCACAAGGTTACTGCACCAATAAACACAAAACTGTACTTCTTCTGACATTGTGAAATGATTAAAAACACAAGAAGGCTCTAATTAAAGTCAAGTTTTAATATCTAAAGGACAGTGTATACTAAAGAATACAGTTATCACAAGTTAAAAATACAACTACATACAAATACAATGCAAAAAAATAATAGAACTTTATACTTTACAAGATGGTAGAAGTCTGGTTGACTGAGGGTAGCAGGAAAGTTGGCCAGATGATCAAACAAGTTGTCCCCCAAAGAAATGACAACTTGCTACAGCGACACATATCTTTGATGTCAGCATGAGGCTAGTGTGTATGCTATTAGCCTTCTTACGACCAAGTTTTTAGAGATTAGTGCTTTGCTCAAAATCTGTCCACTAAGATAAATTTTCCTGTGGGAAGCATAGCAACTTCATACCATTTTCATCCAACCCATCATAATGTTCTGCACAATCTCATATCAAACATGGAGGGATTCGAGACAGTACGTAGTGCGTTATTTAATTGCATCTTGCAGAGACCTGATTGAGGTGATGTTCACACAGGTGATGCCGGTGGATGGCCTAATTCCAAACCTGAGCAGCACATGGCCACGTTATAAATAAGGTCCAGTATTTCTTTGATGAATCTTCATCAGTATAGTTTTTGATACATGACCCCTACTAAAGATCATGGTATCCTTTACATGACCTTTCAAATGGCTTCACCAGGTCTAAGGGCTCCGAGGACATCTCAAATGCTACAATACGGTTTATGATGGGTGATATATTTGTTAAGTAAAGTTGTTGTTTTGCTCCCCTAGTTTTGTTTAGACAGACCTTTTGTTCTGGTTTTGGGAATAAGGCATCAATGATTTTATGACCAGCTGCAGAACTGTCAGGGGGCTTTCTCCAACTCTGATATCTACTAATTATTTTGCTATCTATACCACCACAAGGGTCAAAACTGCTGACAAACACCCTTTAAATAAGGCTCAATATGTGTTGCATCACAAGTTATATATCGGAATTATACTGTCTCAGCACTTTCGTTTATTGTCATGCTAGTAAACTTTCAAATTTTCATTTTTCATTATTGACATTATTGTAAATGTAGCAATCTAGTTTATGATTACTTTAAAAGTGTATTGGATTTTAATTTTGCATCATTTTTATTTTTATTTTGAACATTGATTAAGCAATTATATGTTAAGTATTGTGTACTTGTGCCCCTATAATTCAGGTGATCACAATATCTAACAAGTCAGTCCACATACAGTATCTTCTCATACTGTTGAAACCAGAAGTTTACATACACTATATAAAAAAGACACATATGCATGTTTTTTCTCAATGTCTGACATAAAATCAGAATAAACCTTTCCTGTTTTTGGTCAATTAGGATTACCATCATTATTATTATTTGCCAAATGCCAAAATAATGAGAGAGAGACAATGTTTTAAGGCATTTTTATTACTTTCTGCAAAGTCAAAAGTTTACATACATTTCATTAATATTTGGTACCATTGCCCTTAAACTGTATGACTTAGGTCAAACGTTTTGGATATTCTTCCACAAGCTTATCACATTAGTTGGTCAGAATTTGGGCCCATTCCTCCTGACAAAACTGGTGTAACCGAGCCATGTTTGTTGGTTGCCTTGCTCACACCTGTCTTTTCAGCTTTGGCATACTTTTTCAATAGGATTGAGATCAGGGCTTTGTGATGGCCACTCCAAAACATTGACTTTTTTATCGTTAAGCCACTTTGTAACCAGTATGGCAGTATGCTTTGGGTCATTGTCCATTTGGAAGACCAATTTCCGCCGAAGCTTTAACTTCCTGGCTGATGTCTTGAGATGTTGCTTCAGTATTTCCACATAATCTTCTTTCCTCATGATGCCATCTATTTTGTGAAGCTCACCAGTCCCTCCTGCAGCAAAACAACCCCACAACATGATGCTGCCACCCCTGTGTTTCACAGTTGGGATGGGGTTCTTAAGCTTCCAAGCTTCTCCCTTTTTCCTTTAAACATAACGATGGTCATTATGGCCAAAAAGTTACATTTTAGTTTCGTCAGACCACAGGACATGTCTCCAAAAATGTAAGTCTTTGTTCCTGTGTGCATTTGCAAACATTAATCTGGCTTTTTTATGTTTCTTATAGAGTAATGGGTTCTTCCTGGCAGAGTAGCCTTTCAGCCCATGTTGATACAGTACTCGTTTCACTGTGGATATTGACTCAATCTTACCAGCTTCCGCCATCATCTTCACAAGGTCTTTTTTTTGTTCTTGGGCTGATATGCACATGTCGGACCAAAGCGCGTTCATCTCTGGGACACAGAACCTGTCTCCTTTCTGAGCGGTATGATGGCTGGACATTCCCATCTTATTTGTACTTGTGTATAATTGTTTGTACAGATGAACAAGGCACCTTCAGGTATCTTAAAATTTCACCCAAGGTTGAGTCAGAGTTGTGCAAGTCCACAATTCTCTTCCTGAACGCTTAGCTGATTTCTTTAGACTTGACCATGATGCTGCACAAAGAAGCAGTGTGTTTCAGGTGTACATTTAACCTCTTGTGGACACAGGGCGTACAGGTACGCCCTGATGTCCGAGTCCTTAAGGACACAGGGCGCAAAATGTACACCTTGTGTATCTCCGATCACCGAGGCGGGCAGTGATCGGAACAGAGTGCCTGCTAAAATCATTCAGCAGGCACACTGTGACAATGCCGAGGGGGGTCCTGTCAATTCAGACCTGCGGTTTTCAGCATTTACTGGTCATTCCGGCGGCGATTGTGGAAGCCATCGGGTCCCCTTCCTTAGGCATCGTGGCTGCCTTCCAGTGGAGAGCCTGTGAGATCCAGCCCCCTTGATCTCACAGGCAGGAAGCTGTATGAGTAATACACACTGTATTACTCAGACAGCTAATGCATTCCAATACAGATGTATTGGAATGCATTGTAAAGGGGATCAGACCCCAAAAGTTGAAGTCCCAGAGTGGGACAAAAAATAAAGTGTAAAAAAAGTTAAATAAATAAAATTTAACAAAAAAATTACAAGTTTCAAGTAAATAAAAAAGCATCCTTTTCCCAAAATAATGTAAAAAAAAAGTTTTTTTTTTAAAAAAAAGAGAAAAAAGAAAAGTAGACATATTAGGAATCACCGCGTCCGTAAGAACCTGCTCTATAAAAATACCACATGACCTAACCCCTCAGAACACCGTAAAAAAAAAAAAAAAAAAACTGTGTAAAAAAAGCAATTTTTTTGTCACCTTACATCACAAAAAGTATAATAGCAAGCGATCAAAAAAAAAATAAAAACTATGGCTCTCAGACTATGGAGACACTAAAATGATTTTTTTTTGTTTCAAAAATGATATTATTGTGTAAAACTTAAATAAGTTAAAAAAGTAAACATATTAGGTATCCCTGCGTCAGTAAGAACCTGCTCTATAAAAATAGCACATGATCTAACCTGTCAGATGAACGTTGTAAATAATAAAAAATAAAAACGGTGCCAAAACAGCTATTTTTTGTCAAATTTTCTATTTTTATCCATTTTTTCCAGTGACAAAGCAAGAGTTAACAGCCAAACAAAACTCAATATTTATTGCTCTGATTCTGTAGTTTACAGAAACACCCCATATGTGGTCGTAAACTGCTGTATGGCCACACGGCAGGGCGCAGAAGGAAAAGAACGCCATATGGTTTTTGGAAGGCAGTTTTTGCTGGACTGGTTTTTTGACACCATGTCCCATTTGAAGCCCCCTCTGATGCACCCCTAGAGTAGAAACTCCAAAAAAGTGACCCCATTTAAGAAACTACACCCTTCACAGTATTCAAAACTGATTTTACAAACTTTGTTAACCCTTTAGGTGTTCCACAAGAGTTAATGACAAATGGTGATGAAATTTCAGAATTTCTATTTTTTGTTACTTTGCCTCACAAAAAGTATAATATAGAGAAACAAAAAATCATATGTACCCTAAATTAGTACCAACAAAACTGCCACCTTTCCAAAATGGGGTCACTTTTTGGAGTTTCTACTCTAGGGGTGCATCAAGGGGGCTTTAAATGGGACATGGTGTCAAAAAACCAGTCCGGCAAGATCTGCCTACCAAAAACCATATGGCGTTCCTTTCCTTCTGCGCCGTGCCGTGTGCCCGTACAGCAATTTATGACCACATATGGGGTGTTTCTGTAAACTACAGAATCAGGGAAATAAATATTAAAGGGGTTGTCCGGGATCAAACTAATTTTTTTTTTAAGTAGCTTACTCACCATTTGTAGCCAAGTTTATGTTCCCAAGATGTTTTTAGGTAGCTTTTACACTAGTGCATTGCTCCTACAGTCCCCAACAGACTGTTTACATATCTGTTTATGTATGCCATCACTTCCTGCTGCAAAGCATTGTGTGTCCCATTGCAGCTCAGCAGCAGGCGGTTTCTACAGTGTAAGATCATCTCCCTGCATCCGCCCCCCTTATACATATTCAGCCTCCTGCACATTATTCACTCCTCCATAGATCCGCCCCCCCTGCACATTATTCACTCTTCCATAGATCCGCCCCCTCTTACATATTCCTCCCCCATAAACTCCTCCTTGCAAATGTCATGTGCTCAGTGCTTGCAGAGCAGAGAGGCAGACAGTGAATCCACATCCAGAATGGTACATCATTTATACTGCATTCCTTTTAGGTTTACATTCATCATTACAATAACCAATTTATAGTAATCTATCCAAGCAATGATAAAGTTGTTTTACAATGTCCCCAATTTTGCTCTGTTACACAGATAAGGCCTCTTTCACACTTGCGTTGTCCGGATCCGGCGTGTACTCCACTTGCCGGAATTACACGTCCGTGCGGCTCCCGGGGCGCTCCAGAATGACGTCAGAGCGCCCCATGCACATGGATGACGTGATCCATGCGATCACGTGATCCATGCGCTTGGGGCGCCCTGACGTCACTCTGGAGCGCCCCGGGAGCCGCACGGACGGTAAGTATGCTTCTCCCCCGCTCCCCGCTACACTTTACCATGGCTGCCAGGACTTTAGCGTCCCGGCAGCTATGGTAACCATTCAGAAAAAGCTAAATGTCGGGTCCGGCAATGCGCCGAAACGACGTTTAGCTTAAGGCCGGATCCGGATCAATGCCTTTCAATGGGCATTAATTCCGGATCCGGCCTTGCGGCAAGTCTTCAGGATTTTTGGCCAGAGCAAAAAGCGCAGCATGCTGCGGTATTTTCTCCGCCCAAAAAACGTTCCGTTCCGGAACTGAAGACATCCTGATGCATCCTGAACGGATTTCTCTCCATTCAGAATGCATTAGGATAAAACTGATCAGGATTCTTCCGGCATAGAGCCCCGACGACGGAACTCTATGCCGGAAGAAAAGAACGCAGGTGTGAAAGAGCCCTTAGGCTAGTTTCACACTTGCGTTTGGTGTGGATCCATCATGGACGGAGCCGCATCTATAATACAACCGTCTGCTTCTGCTCAGAATCAATCCGTTTGTATTATCTTTACCTTAGCCAATACGGATCCCGCTCGAACACCATTGAAAGTCAATGGAGGACGGATCCTTTTTTTATTGTGCCATATTGTGTCAGTGAAAACAGATCCGTCCCCATTGACTTAAATTGTGTGTCAGGACGGATCCATTTGGCTCAGTTTCGTCATGTGGACACCAAAAAGCTGCAAGCAGCCTGCAGAGCAGAATGGTGACTAATCGTAGACAAACTGATGCATTCTGAGCGAATCCTTATCTATTCAGAATGCATTAGGGCAAAACTGATCCGTTTTGGACCGCTTGTGTGATCCCTAGAACAGATCTCACAAACGGAAACCAAATCGCTAGTGTGAAAGTAGCCTTAGGCTACATGCACACAACAGTTGTTTGTTGCTGTCTGCAAATCGGGGATCAGCAAAAAAAAAAATTATGGCAGTTTGTTTTTCGTAGGATCCGTTTTTTTCAAAGATCCCTTTAAATAAATGCCTATCCTTGTCCGCAAATGAGAAAAAAGTCGGACATACATTATTTTTATTTTTTTTTGCTTATGGAAACCATGGACAATGCAGAACACCTATCATAATTTTTTTACTGACCCATTGAAGTGAATGAGTCCCCATCCTACCCGGAAAAAAAAAAACAGAACGGACTCCGGGAAAAACAACTGCCCGCATTGCCGGATCTGCAATATACGCGCACCATTCCGTGTGCATTCCACATCACGGATGCAGACCTATTCACTTCAATGGGTCTGAAAATCCGGAGATGCGGAACGTAGCGGAACAGAAGCGGGGAATGTATCACTAAGGAAACACTATGGCAGGGGTCAGCAACCTCCGGCACTCCAGGTGTTGCAAAACTACATCTCCCATCATGCACACTTGCTTGGCTGCTCTCTAAACTCCCACACAAGTGGAGAGAGTATGCTGGGAGATGTAGTTTCACAACAGCTGGAGTGCCGAAGGTTGCTGATCCCTGCACTATGGAGTGCTTCCTGGGGTTCCATTCTGTGTCTCAGCACCACAAAAAGATAGAACTTGCTCTATCTTTTTGCAGGACAGACGCATCGCGGACCCATTCAAGTGCATCACGGTGCATTGTGGACCTAGATTTGCGGTCTACAGCACAAGCACGGCTTGCACCAAGTCGTGCAAACAAGGCCTTATGCGGGTGTTAAATTGCGGTTCCTCAAAATACAAATGCCGTCTGTGTGCCGTCAGAAATTTGTCTAAACAAACGGTCAGTCCATTAGGGCTCATGTACACTGCGGCTTCCCTGCCATGGCCGTAATGTTTCCCACATACAGTGGGTCCACAATACACGTCAAGCGGCCGTGTGTAACACGGATCACGGACCCATTCACTTGAAAGTGTCCACAATCATGGAGATGTGGCTCAGAAGTACGCAGCGGAACCCCTTGGAAGCACTACGGCGTTTCTAGCCATGCCTCCGCACCGGAAAAAAAAAGTTCATGCAATACTGTTATGTGAAACGGATGTATCACGGACCCATTCAAGTTGAAAGGATCTGGATCCGTCCCGGCGGCTGTACGGACGTTGCCCATGCATTGGTGACCTGAAATTGAGGTCACTAGTGCACGAAACGGCACACCTACGTGTGAATGAGCCCTCATAGGAACACCTCTTTTTTTCAGGAAGACGGACAAGAATAGGACATAATATAATTTTTTTGTGGTCACGGAACAGAGCAACGGATGCGGACAGCACACGGATTGCTGTCCGCATGTATTGCGGTGACTGTGTACGTACCAGAGACATAAAAAAAATTCAGTTCGGATACGGAGACAAACCATGTATGTGTGCATGAGGCCTTAGAATCAATACACAATAGACTAAGGCCTCCTGCACACAAACGTGTGCGGCCTGTGGGCGTCCTGCGGCCCGCTAATTGCTGGCACCAATACACGGGCACTGATCCTTGTGCATTCCACACCATGGATTCTGAACCATTCACTATAATGAGTCCGATATTACTGAGATGCCAAACAGAGACACGGATGGGAACCACACGGAAACACTGCAAAATGCTTCCCTGTTGTTTCTGTCCGCGCCTAAAAAAAAAAAAAATGTAAATTTTTGTGGTGAACGTACCGGTCATGGACCCATTCGAGTTTAATGGGTCTGAATCCATTGCGACCAATGCACGGATGTTCTCCATGCATTGTGGACCGCATATTGCATTCCCCAATGCACAGAATGGATGCACAACCTTCAGGCTCATGCACACGACAGTTTGCCCACTGTTTGCGGTCCCCAAGGGACACGCTCCCACATCTATCCATAAACATCGCTGACAGCATCACACTATAAGGGCCACGCTCCCACATCTATCCATAAACATCGCTGACAGCGTCACACTACAAAGGACACGCTCCCACATCTATCCATAAACATCACTGACAGCATCACAGCATCACACTATAAGGGCCACGCTCCCACATCTATCCATAAACATCGCTGACAGCTTTACACAATAATATCATTTTTGAAACCAAAAAATTGTTTTAGTGTCTCGATAGTCTGAGAGCCTAGCTTTTTAATTTTTTGACCGATTGTCTTAGTAAGGGTCTCATTTTTTGCGGGATGAGGTGACCGTTTGATTGATACTATTTTTGGGGTCATCCGCCTTTTTGATCGCTTGGAGTTGCACTTTATGTGATGTTTGATTGATACAATTTTTTGGATCATCCGCCTTTTTGATCGCTTGGAGTTGCACTTTATGGGATGTTAGGTGCCAAAAAAAATTTCTTTCTTGGTATTGTTTTTATTTTATTTGTTTCATGGTGTTCACCTGAGGGGTTAGGTCATGTGATATTTTTATAGAGCCGGTTGTTACGGATGTGGCGATACCTAATATGTCTACTTTTACGAATTTATTTAACTTTATTACAATAATAGCATTTGTTTTTAGAAAAATTGTTTTAGAGTTTCCATGTTCTAAGAGCAATATTTTTTTTTTGCAGGATGAGGTAACGTTTTTATTGGTACCATTTTGTGGAACATACGCCTTTTTGATCGCTTGCTGTTAAAACTTTGTGGTCTAAGGTTAAAAAAATGGCCTTTTTTTACACAGTTTGTATTTTATTTGTTGTGGTGTTTATCGGACATGGTGGATCATGTGATATATTTATAGAGCCGGTTATTTCGGACGTGGCAATACCTAATATGTGTAGTTTTTTATTTATAAAAAAATTTTTATGCCGTAAAATGAATGGATATGAGAAAAGACAATTTTTATTTAATTTTTATATAAATTTTTATTTTTTTATTTTTATTTATTTGTAGCTTTCACTTTTTTTTATTTATCAAGACCCATCTGGATCATGAAGATCCAGTGGGCCTAATCACTATACAGTGCATTGCAATAGTCATCTATAGTAATGCACTGTATGCTACACTTGCACTAAGGCTGATCAAACTTCAGGGTCTGATCAGCCTTAGATACATGGCAACCAGGACGTCGTTGCGAAAGTCCGGATGGAAGAGAGAGGGAGCTCCCTCCCTCTCAACCCTGTGGATGCCGCTGGGCGGCTGCTGACCGTGGCATCTACGGGGTTAAACACCACAGTTCGGTGCCAGCACCGATTTGGGGCATTGGAGACGAGTGTTAGCTGTAAATTATAGCTAACACTCTCTCTGCAGATGTCAGCGGCTCCAGAGCAGCAGGAGCAGGAGCAGAGGAACATCGGGGCGATTGAGGACAATGGGGGCCCATACATGAGGGGGGATTTATTTGATGACCGTCACTGGGGAACATATGAGGGGGCCTTTTATTTTATAAAGGGAACTGGGGGCACTTACTCGCTTTCAGGCAGCGATCTCCACTCTGAGTGGAGATTGCAGCCTGAAACCAGCATTTTTACAGTGCTCCAATTGGTTGGTCTGCATAGACCAACCATTTGGAGTGAGCATGGGCAAGGGACCACTCTGATTGGTCCCTTGTCGGCACCCGGTGACGTCACTGGACTGGAGTGGGCGGAGCTAAGCGGGATCTCGGCCAGTCTAGTTACCGCCGCTCCAACACTTTTGCATATTTAGCTAGGTTGGCAGTGATGTCACCGGGCTCCCTGAGCAGCAGAAGAGGAAGCTTTCCTCCTCTGCAAGGGACCGGGTACGTCACTGAGTGAAAGAAAACCTTCACTTCCGGCAGAGAATTTATTGGAGCAAAAGGGGGCATTAGAAGTAAGTTCATCAGGTAGGACATGGGTGTTGTTGATGTGTATGGCAGTACTAAAGGACAAAGGTCCCAAATCCCGAACAACCCCTTTATGTTTTGCTTGGCTGTTAACACTTGCGCTGTTAGCAGGGAATTATTAATATGGAAAATATGCCAAAAAAGTGAAATACTGAAATTTCATCTCCATTTTCCATTAATTCTTGTGGAACACCTAAAGGGTTAACAACATTTGTAAAATCAGTTTTGAATACCTTGACGGGTGTAGTTTCTAAAATGTGGTCATTTTTGTGTGGTTTCTATTATGTAAGCCTCACAAAGTGACTTCAGACCTGAACTGCTCCTTAAAAAGTGGATTTTGGAGATTTTCTGAAACATTTTAAGATTTGCTTCTAAACTTCTAAACCTTCTAACGTCCCCAAAAAGTAAAATGTCATTTACAAAACGATCCAAACATGAAGTAGACATATGGGGAATGTAAAATAATTATTTTTTGGAGGTATTATCTATTATAGAAGTAGAGAAATAGAAATTTGCTAATTTTTCCCAATTTTTGGTAAATTTGGTATTTTTTATAAATAAAAATGAACATTTTTGACTTAATTTTACCACTGTCATGAAGTACAATATGTGACGAGAAAACAATCTCAGAATGGCCTGGATAAGTAAAAGCGTTTAAAAGTTATCTCAACATAAAGTGACACTGGTCAGATTTGCAAAAATGGTCTGGTCCTTAAGGTGAAAATGAGCCCGGTCCTTAAGGGGTTAAATACATCCACAGGTGTGTTTTTAATTAACTCAGCTGTTGCCAACAAACCAAACGGAAGCTTCCAAACACATGACATCATCATATGGGCAGTCCAGAATTGTTTAAAGGCATAGTAATCTTAGTGTATGTAAAATTTTGACATTGCAGAAAGTAATAATAAAAATGCCTTAAAACATTATCTCTAATTATTCTGGCATTTGGCAAATAATAATTATTACGGTAATCCTAATTGACCAAAAACAGGAAAGGTTTATTCTGATTTCATGTCAGATATTGAGAAAAGCATGCATATGTGTCTTTTTATATAGTGTATGTAAACTTCTGGTTTCAACTGTTTGAACCATTCTAGTAATGATCCCTGAGATTCTACAGATGAGGAATCTTTTCTCTGCACATCAGAGGAGAGCTACAGAATGCAATGAAATAGTCCTTCAAATGCTAAATAGACGTGATATATTAGACATTGTCACACACAGGAACCGCCCTGTCACGTGACCTGGGTGTGACTGCCAAGGATCAATTTATTTCACTCAATCTCTCACGCCCCTACACACAGGCCACAGATTGAACATGGATCACACCCAGACACAGCCTTTCATGAACCCCAACATGTTGTCACTCCAAGAAGGAAATGCTGTCCTTCCTTGGAATGATTAACTATTGCAGACAATGGATCCCCGACTGTTCCTACTCAACACTGGAGGACAAACCAGATTTAATAAGATGGTCTTCAGAAATGTACAATGCATTTGATTATTTGAAATGTTCATTAATGTCAAGTCCAGGATTGGGCCTCCCTGACTACAAACTGCTCTTCCACATGTTTGCACGACAAAACTGGAAAACCATGGCGGGCGTACTGACATAAGAACATGGAGGCAAGTTGCGCCCATGTGCATTTTTCTCGAAGGTAATGCCCACCTCTGTCCAATAAATGCCGGCATGTCTGCGTTCTCTTGCAGCCTGTGCTATGATGGTAGAGTTGGCAACTCCTTTCACAATGGGACATTACACCATTTTGTACACCACTCATGATGTTGTAGGCCTACTCAAGGGCATCCACACTCAACACATGTATGCACAGAGGCTTTCAGGATATGAGGTAATACTGCTCAGTGACCCCTCACTTAAAATCAAGTATGCTTCCCACACCTCAGGTCCAGCACCAATACTGAATGCTCTCTTAGGCCTTAAAGGACAGGAAGATTGCCTCACAGACACACATGACTGTTTACAGGTCCTAGAACATGAAACCTCTCCAAGACATGATTTGTCATCTACACCTATTGAAGGGGCTCCAGAGGTTTTTGTGGACGGGTCATGCACCAGACCAAATGACACCAAATACTGTACAGGCTACGCCATTGTTATCCTCGCAAATGTCGTCCTAGAGGCAAAACCCATAAAATTTCAGTGTGCACAGGCAGCTGAGCTCATTACCCTTAGTAGGGCATGTATTCTACATGCTGACAGACCTGTCACCATCTACACTGACAGTAAGTACGCACATGGAGTAGTGTGGGACCATGGTATGATTTGGCAGAGAAGAGGGTTCACGGCAGCAGATGGTAAGCGTATCTTTCAGTCACCAACTATGACATTTACATTAATATAAAAATTAATTAGGGCTCAAAGAAACCTCCACAACGCTTCACTCGCAAGCAGGCTCACAGTACCACTATCCAAACTTACAGCAAAAACATGGCAACACAAACCACACTCATACACGTAAAAATTGATGTTGCTGGGCTTGTTCAGGGCACAAGGCAAAACCATTAAAGATGTCCTAAAAAGGGTACAGCACACTTAGTTACAAAAATTTTAAGAAATAAGAGACATACATAAGCATGTGCAAAACAGTTAATTAAAAGGTTAAAAACAGAAAGGTCGTTACTACTTAATGAATTGTGTGATAAGAGTCCGTTCTGGTTCCGGGTACAGGAGAATGTGAAACACAACCCAATGTTGATGGGATCCTCAAATTGTGTCAATGGAAGGTCCAAAATCCCTCATTTTTATCTCTCTTTGGCAGAGTGTGGAGCTGAGAGGAGTCCCCCCCATCCTTGGCCTAACCTTCTGGGAAGGCCTTCATTATGAGTGTGCGCTCCACCTGTATCCCTCGACTGGCAAGCATAAAATATTAATAAAACATGGCTTCTCGTCCTAATTGATATACGGGCTCCAACATGTTTTAATAACACATATTTCATCAGGCTGATAATTCTAATACTAAATATGATCGGAGTAGAGGTCCAGGAATGAGATTCTCATTACGCCAGAATGCTGGCTGTCAAGGAGAAATGTTTGGGCTCCCTACTTTTATTGCAATAATTAATATGTGATTTGTACCAGAGATGAGTTATGGCCTATGATATATTTTCTTCATCTTCTGGTACTCCAGTTGAAAAGCACCTAGATGTCTGCTGTGCACCGGTGCCAATACGTATGACGTGTCAGCCATTACCATGAGGCTGTAGTGTCCCGTCCAGGAAACTCGTTACCACTACTTTGTTAGCCGGCGGATGCTAATTTAATCCTGCCAAAAAGTGTTTATGGATTCTCCTCTATTGGTCCAGACTGCATGGCATTGTACCGACAGTGTTAAAGAAAGGCATAAAAAAATATATCAAATTACACGAAATCGACAGAAAACCATACACAGATAAGAGCTACGAGAAAAATCACACATGTACTTTATAAAGTACCTTCATAAAGGTAGAGTACAACGCCATTTAATGATGTTATGCCGAACCCGTTACAAGGTAATCTTCTTCTGGACTTTTGCTGCCTATTGTACTCTTAGTAATGCAAATGTCAAAAATGTTTAAAATCCTATGCAACAACTGCATGTGTGCTGTGGAAACAAAGTCTTATCCAAATAAAAGGTGGTAATACAGACAATGCAGATCTCTAATATCTAAATTTAGGTTACATTAAAAAAATAATAATAAAGGGGCTTTTTTACATAAATAAACAATATTCAGTGTGAATATATATATATATATATATATATACAAACCGTATTCCAAAAAAGTTGGGACACTATACAAATCGTGAATAAAAACTGAATGCAATGATGTTGAGGTGCCAAATTCTAATATTTTATTCAGAATAGAACATAAATCACGGAACAAAAGTTTAAATTGAGAAAATGTACCATTTTAAGGGAAAAATATGTTGAATCAGAATTTCATGGTGTCAACAAATCCCCAAAAAGTTGGGACAAGGCCATTTTCACCACTGTGCGGCATCTCCCCTTCTTCTTACAACACTCAACAGACGTCTGGGGACCGAGGAGACCAGTTTCTCAAGTTTAGAAATAGGAATGCTCTCCCATTCTTGTCCAATACAGGCCTCTAACTGTTCAATCGTCTTGGGCCTTCTTTGTTGCACCTTCCTCTTTATGATGCGCCAAATGTTCTCTATAGGTGAAAGATCTGGACTGCAGACTGGCCATTTCAGTACCCGGATCCTTCTCCTACGCAGCCATGATATTCTGATTGATGCAGAATGTGGTCTGGCATTATCTTGTTGAAAAATGCAGGGTCTTCCCTGAAAGAGATGACGTCTGGATGGGAGCATATGTTGTTCTAGAACCTGAATATATTTTTCTGCATTGATGGTGCCTTTCCAGACATGCAAGCTGCCCATGCCACACACACTCATGCAACCCCATACCATCAGAGATGCAGGCTTCTGAACTGAGCGTTGATAACAACTTGGGTTGTCCTTGTCCTCTTTGGTCCGGATGACATGACGTCCCAGATTTCCAAAAATAACTTTGAATCGTGACTCGTCTGACCACAGAACAGTCTTCCATTTTGCCACACTCCATTTTAAATGATCCCTGGCCCAGTGAAAACGCCTGAGCTTGTGGATCTTGCTTAGAAATGGCTTCTTCTTTGAACTGTAGAGTTTCAGCTGGCAACGGCGGATGGCACGGTGGATTGTGTTCACCGACAATGGTTTCTGGAAGTATTCCTGAGCCCATTCTGTGATTTCCTTTACAGTAGCATTCCTGTTTGTGGTGCAGTGTCGTTTAAGGGCCCGGAGATCACGGGCATCCAGTATGGTTTTACGGCCTTGACCCTTACGCACAGAGATTGTTCCAGATTCTCTGAATCTTCGGATGATGTTATGCATAGTTGATGATGGTAGATGCAAAGTCTTTGCAATTTTTCGCTGGTTAACACCTTTCTGATATTGCTCCACTATCTTTCTGCGCAACATTGTGGGAATTGGTGATCCTCTACCCATCTTGGCTTCTGAGAGACACTGCCACTCTGAGAAGCTCTTTTTATACCCAATCATGTTACCAATTGACCTAATTAGTGTTAATTGGTCTTCCAGCTCTTCATTATGCTCAAATTTACTTTTTTCAGCCTCTTATTGCTACTTGTCCCAACTTTTTTGGGATTTGTTGACACCGTGAAATTTTGAATCAACGTATTTTTCCTTTAAAATTATACATTTACTCGGATTAAACGTTTGATCTGTCATCTACGTTCTATTACAAATATAATATTGACATTTGCCATCTCCACATCATTGCATTCAGTTTTTATTCACAATTTGTTTAGTGTCCCAAATTTTTTGGAATTCGGTTTGTACATATTTATATTTATAAATATATAATAATGAAAATGTATATGACTTTCTATTATATAATAAGCTTTAATTCTTTGCTATTTTCCAGATATCTGCACCTAGAAAGCTCTGGGTCTATTACCAGTAAATTCCTAGGCATCTCCTAAAGCCAAAGAATGGGGATTGGGCCAATAGGTATGTAATGTAGGTTGAGTTACAAGAGTGTTCCATGAGCATGAAAGAGATGGCCTAAGCAGAAGTCTTCAATATTGGTCAGAACTGCTCAAATTTCGTTCCACCCCCCCCCCCCCATTCATAAATCACTTCCAAATTAGAAGGGGTATCTTGAGGCGTCAAACACTGTGAAAACAAGAGCAAATACCTATTCACTTCAAGGCTGTGAGGATGCAGAGTTCTCAATCTGCTGTAAAACAAGTGAGATGAAATTGCTGCAGAGCTGGAATAACACTTTGTAAATGATATACAGGAACTCAGGGGCATAATGATCACGGTCGCAGAGGGTGCGACCGCGACCGGCGGGGGGAGGAGGCCCGCTGCGCTCACATGCAACGTGGCCCGACATTTTCACTGTACTTTTATGCCGGGCCGTCAGAGCACTCATCTCACCTGCATGATATGCATTTCTCCAGTCTCCAGGCCTCCAGCATCAGGCCCCGGCGCTGCCACACTAAAAATAGTCGCACATTTAGCAGGTGAGGGGAGCCCAACCTATGTTAGTCAGGCTCCGCCCACCTGCTTAATTTGTGACTAGTTTTAGTGTGGCAGTGCCGGGGCCTGATGCTGGAGGCCTAGAGACTGGAGAAGTGCAGATCATGCAGGTGAAATGAGAACTCTCACGGTACCCGGCATTAAGTACAGTGAAAATGCTGTGCCCCATTACATGAAGACTGTGGGCAGTTGGGGACACTACAAGGGGCTGTGGGAGGCACTACTGGGGACATTATTGGGGCAGTGGGGGACATTACTGGGGGCAGTGGGGGACACTACTGGGGGCTGTCTATGCAGCACTATTGGGGCCATTACTGTAGGCAGTGGGGGATACTACTAGGGGCTGTGGGGTGCACTACTGGGGGCTGTGGGGGACACTACTGGGGATATTATTGGGGGCAGTGGTGAACACTACTAGGGACTGTGGCGGCACTACTGGGGACATTACTGAGGGCAGTGGGGGACACTACTAGGGGGCACTACTGGGCGATCAGGGACCAGGGGTCGACAATTGCGGACACAGAGGATGTGACCGGGCACAGCATGGGGGAGAGAACTCGATCCAAAATGTGCAATGGGGCCCATAGCACTCTACAGTAGTTACGCCACTGCAGTGTCACGGATGGTGTACAGGAAACAAGACAATACAATATGAACAATGACTCACTGGATCCACAACTAAGGAACAAAAGGGAGACCCCTGCAAGAGACCTGCCGCTCTCCCTTATTGCTCAGCCTATGCGACCACCCCAAAGGTGGATGGGCGCATATCCACGTACCTCGACTATCTTACACCTGATGACCCTACAATAGTGAGGGGACACGACCACCGGCTCCCTACACAGACACGGAGGGAGTCAGGGTCACCTGGATCCAGAAAACAGAAAATCATAAATACATAAACAGAACTTATCTTGCAGACGACTGGGGACTGTGGACTGAGAACTAGGAACAGCATGCACACACACTCCAGGAAGTTGTATAAGCCGCACACTACTGCATTCTGGGGAGGAACTTAAAGGGCAGCAATCAGTCCAACTGCATGACAGCTGAGATAGACTAGCGAGATGAGGAACTTAACCAAAACAAAGAAACTCAAGGAGGAGGATCTGGAAAGCTCCTGTCAGAGCTTCTCAACTGTCTGGTTGTGACATGCAGGAACTGGTTTCTGAAAGGCGAACTAAAGCTAACATCCAAACACAAAAATAACATCTAATGTTACTAGCATAATACAATTTTCTTATGTGTCTTTGTTATTTGATCATGTTTTGTCAAATGTCAAAATTGCAGACCATGAAAAATATTATAAAAATAAAGCAGTGCATTGTTCTCTTAGGCTGCAGCCATGTCTTCTCCCTGTATCAGAACACTGTATACATATACACTCACCTAAAGAATTATTAGGAACACCTGTTCTATTTCTCATTAATGCAATTATCTAGTCAACCAATCACATGGCAGTTGCTTCAATGCATTTAGGGGTGTGGTCCTGGTCAAGACAATCTCCTGAACTCCATACTGAATGTCAGAATGGGAAAGAAAGGTGATTTAAGCAATTTTGAGCGTGGCATGGTTGTTGGTGCCAGACTGGCCGGTCTGAGTATTTCACAATCTGCTCAGTTACTGGGATTTTCACGCACAATCATTTCTAGGGTTTACAAAGAATGGTGTGAAAAGGGAAAAACATCCAGTATGCGGCAGTCCTGTGGGCAAAAATGCCTTGTGGATGCTAGAGGTCAGAGGAGAATGGGCCGACTGATTCAAGCTGATAGAAGAGCAACGTTGACTGAAATAACCACTCGTTACAACCGAGGTATGCAGCAAAGCATTTGTGAAGCCACAACACGCACAACCTTGAGGCGGATGGGCTACAACAGCAGAAGACCCCACCGGGTACCACTCATTTCCACTACAAATAGGAAAAAGAGGCTACAATTTGCACGAGCTCACCAAAATTGGACTGTTGAAGACTGGAAAAATGTTGCCTGGTCTGATGAGTCTCGATTTCTGTTGAGACATTCAAATGGTCCAAATTTGGCGTAAACAGAATGAGAACATGTATCCGTCCTCTGATGGCTACTTCCAGCAGGATAATGCACCATGTCACAAAGCTCGAATCATTTCAAATTGGTTTCTTGAACATGACAATGAGTTCACTGTACTAAAATGGCCCCCACAGTCACCAGATCTCAACCCAATAGAGCATCTTTGGGATGTGGTGTAACGGGAGCTTCGTGCCCTGTATGTGCATCCCTCAAATCTCCATCAACTGCAAGATGCTATCCTATCAATATGGGCCAACATTTCTAAAGAATGCTATCAGCACCTTGTTGAATCAATGCCACGTAGAATTAAGGCAGTTCTGAAGGCAAAAGGGGGTCCAACACCGTATTAGTATGGTGTTCCTAATAATTCTTTAGGTGAGTGTATATATATATACAGTGTCTTCTTGAGAAAGTAATCATACCCCTTGAACTTTTTCAAGTTTTTTCACATTACACCTACAAACTTAAATGTTTGACCAACACAAAGTAGCATATATATGTTAAGTGAAAAGAAAATGATACATTGCGTTCAAAATTTTTAATAAATAAAAATCTGGAAAGTGTGGCATGCATTTGTATCCAGCCACCATGATTCAATACTTTGTAGGACCACCTTTTGCTGCAATTACAGCTGCAAGGCAGACATTTTTGCCCATTATTCTTTGCAAAATAGCTCCAGCTGAGTCAGACTCCAGAAGAGCCTGTAAACAACAATTTTCAAGTATTGTCACAAATTCTCAATTGCATTTAGCCCTGGACTTTGACAGGGCCATTGTAACACACAAATACGCTTTGTTCTAAGCCATTCCATTTCAGCTCTGGCTGTATGCTTAGGGTTGTTGTCCTGCTGGAAGGTGAACCACTGCCCCAGTCTCAAGTCTTTTGCAGCCACTACCAGATTTTCCTCCAGGATAGCCCTGTATTTACCTCCATCCATCTTCCCATCAACTCTGATCAGCTTCCCTGTCCCTGCTGAAGAAAAGCATAACTATAGCATGATGCTGCCACCACCATATTTCATGGTGGGGATGGTTTGCTCAGGGTGAATTGCAATGTTATTTTTCTGCCACAAACAACATTTTGCTTTTAGGCCAAAAAGTTAAGCTTTGGTCTCATCTGACCAAAGCACTTTCTTCCACATTTTTGCCATGTCCCCTGCATGGCTCATGGCAAACTGCAAATAGGATTTCTTATGGCTTGCTTTCAAAAATGGATTTATTCTTGCCACTCTTCCGTTAAGTCTAGATTTGTGGAGTACATGATTAATAGCTGTCCTGTGGACAGATTCTCCCAACTGAGCTGTGGGTCTCTGTAACTCCTCTAGAATGACCATGGGCCTCTTGGCTGCTTCTCTAATTAGTGTTCTCCCTACCAGGACTGTCAGTTTAGGTGGACTGCCATGCATTGGTAGATTTGCAGTTTTGCCATACTCCTTCCATTTTCAATAATGGGTTGCACAGTGCTGTGCAGTGTGAGATGTTCAGAGCTTGGAATATTTATTTAAATCCTAACCCTGCTTACACTTCTCCCCAACTTTATCCCTGACCTGTCTGGTGTGTTCCTTGGTATTTATGATGCTATTCGATCACTAACATTCTCTAACAAACCTGAGTCCTTCACAGAGCAGCTCTAGTGAAACTGAAAATAAATTATACACAGATGGAGACAATTGGTCTGAAGACAATTGGTCACACTGGAGTACAGGGGGATAAATACAATTATATGCCACACTTTTCAGATTTTTATTTTTTAAAAATTTTGAAAACCATGTATCATTTTCTTTTCACTTCACACATACTTGGTACTTTGTGTTGGTTAGAGTTGAGCGGACACCTGGATGTTTGGGTTCGACGGGTTCTGCCAAACTTGACCTGAATTTGACCCCAAACCCGAACTCCATTGAAGTCAATTGTGACCCGAACTTTGAAGCACTAAAATGGCTGTAAAAAAGTAATGGAAAGGGCTAGAGGGCTTCAAATGGCAGCAAAATGTGGTTAAGAGCATGGCAAATGCTCTGCAAACAAATGTGGATAGGGAAATGACTTAAAATAACATAAAATACGTAAAAATAAAAAAATAATAATCTTGATCTAGGAGGAGGAGGTCCATATGGAGTAGGAGGTTGAGGAGGCGGTGGATGTGGCGGTGTAGGTGGAAGCGGCGGTGGAGGAGGAGGAGGTAGAGAACACTGGTTTTTGGTTATGTTTTAATATTTTTTTATTTATTGTTTTTTGTTTAAATTTGGGTAGACCCCAAAACATTGGGAAATAAAACCTGTGATAACCCCCTCCAGCCATGCTAAACAAACGTTCAGACAATACACTGGCTGCAGGCCAGCACCTCCAAGGCGTAAAGGGCAAGCTCAGGCCATGTGCCCAATTTGGAGACCAAGAAGTTGAAGGGGCCGCAGACCCATCAGTCAGTACGTGTAGGTGTGTGCACACATACTGCTCAACCATGTCGCACCATGTCCCCGTGATGTCCAAGATCCAATTGGATATCTTCTCTATCAACTTTTGATGTTCTTTTCTGCGCCTACCATGGTGATCACGGGTAGCGGGTAATCAGGGTTTCAGGCAGTAGAGGTAGCATGAGAAAGGGATACCACATCCAAGGTAGGTCAATGGATGAAATTATATGTGATCGAGCGGAAATGTTGGACAAATTATTGAAGCATAAGCTTCCAAGTAAAGGAGGGGGCGCGCGGCAATTACCCACTCCCGAGTCGGGGAGGTAGTGATGATAAATAATTCAGGACTCTTAAGATGCCCTGTTATTTAAATGATTAATAAAAAATTATAAGGAATGTCACTGGGCTTTTTTGGATTTGGAAACGTTAGACAGGAGAGGCCCTGCTGCCGCTTTGTTGACTCTAGATAACTTCTGCCTGATCGAACGTCCCCGTGGCGTCCACGATCCAATTGGATATCTTCTCTATCAACTTTCGATGTTCTTTTCTGAGCCTACCATGTTGATCACGGTTACCGGCGAATCAGGGTTCCACTCCGGAGAGGGAGCGCGAGAAAGGGATACAACATCCAAGGGAGGTCAATGGCTGCAATGTGATCGAGCTGAAATGTGGGAAGTTATTAAAGCGAAAAAATCGAATGAAAGGAGGGGGCGCGCGTCAATTAAAGACAAATTTTAGAAATTTAAGTCCCTATCACCTATGCAGAGCAGGGGTTTTTCACCGGCAAAAATTGATTAATGTCACCCACCAATGGAACAGACGATTTTACAAAAATTAGGTACCTGTCACCTATGCAGAGCAGGGGTTTGTATACAGCAAAATTGGTAAAATGTCACCTGACAATGTAACAGACGATTTTTTGATATGTATGTCCCTGTCACCTATGCAGAGCAGTGGTTTATTCACAGCAAAACTGTGTTCATGAACGGACGATTTTTACAAAAATTAGGTCCCTGTCACCTGCTGTTATTCACGGCAAAAAGGGTAAAATGTCAACCAAGAATGTAAAAGACGCTTTTGCACCCTGCTCCCTCTTTTGTTGTGCCTCTGTGCAACTACCGCCTCTTCCTCCAAACTAGACAGGTCACTCACATGACCTTGATTCCATGTGGGGTTAAGGACCTCATCGTCTTCCACATTTTCCACCCTGTCTTTAACCGGACCTCATTGTCGGTCTCCACACTTTTGAAAGCCCCAGCAGTTGACACCTGTGTTTCGTCATCATCCGAGATGTGCTGCGATGGTCCTCCCATGTACTCATCTTGAAACATAAGTGGTTGGGCATCGGTGCACTCAATCTCTTCAACTTCTGGTGCAGGGCTAGGTGGATGGCCCTGGGAAACCTTGCTAGCAGAGTCATCAAAAAGCAGAAGAGACTGCTGCATGACTTGGGGCTCAGACTGCTTGGCTGATTTGCAAGGGGGTGAGATGAAAGACTGATGGACATCGGCTGCAGGTGCCAACTCTTATCTTTCAGCAGGAGACTCGGTGGGAGACAATGTAAAGGAACTGGAGGCACTGTCAGCAACCCAATCTACTATCGCCTGTACTTGTTCTGGCCTCACCATTCGTAGAGCCGCATTAGGCCTGACCAAATTCCGCTGAAGGATCTGTCGCCTACTCGCACCTGAGGAAGGTGTTTCACTTGTGCGTGTAGCTGGCACAGATCGACCTCGTCCTTTCCCTGCAACAGGAGCTCCACCAGCAGTACCACGACCGGGGCCACGTCCCTTATTTGACGCTCTCATATTTCTCAAATTTAGGATCTTGCCCAAAATGGGTGATTTTTTTAATAACAGAATAGAACAGCAGTATCTATCGCGTGTATCTCACAATGACAGATGCAGCAAAGGCTGCAAAATTAAGATTTTTGCCCAAAATGGGTGTTTTTTTAATAGCAGAATAGCACATCAGTATCAAAAGCGTGTATCTCACACGTACAGATGCAGACAAGGCCGCAAATTAAGATTTTTGCCCAAAATGGGTGTTTATTTAATACTAGAATAGCACAGCAGTATGTAAAGGATGTATCTCACAATTACAGATGTAGCAAAGTCTGCAAAATTAAGATTTTTGCCCTAATGGGTGTTTTTTTAATACGAGAATAGCACAGCAGTATCTAAAGCGTGTATCTCACACGTACAGATGCAGACAAGGCCGCAAATTAAGTATTTTGCCCAAAATGGGTGCTTTTTTAATAACAGAATATGACAGCAGTTTATAATGCTTGAATTTCAAACGTACAGATGCAGCAAGGGCTGTAAAATTGAATATTTTGCCCAAAAAGGGTGTTTTTTAAAACTCAGAAAATTATAGCTGTATTTCCAGCTTAAATTGCACACTAACTAATGCGGCAGAGGCCCAAGATGGAGGGTGTTTCAAAAACCTTTTTTCAATCTTGTTTTAACAATAACAGATGCAGCAAAGGCTGCAATATTAAGTACTTTGCCCAAAAAGGGTGTTTTTGTAATATCAGAATATGACAGCAGTATATAACGCTTGAATTTCACACGTACAGATGCAGACAAGGCCGCAAATTAAGTATTTTTTCCCAAAATGGGTGTTTTTTTTTAATACCAGAATAGCACAATAGTATCTAAAGAGTGTATCTTACACTGACAGATAAAGACAAGGTCGCAAATTAAGTATTTTGCCCAAAATGGGTGTTTTTTAAAACACAGAAAATTATAGCTGTACAGGGAGTGCAGAATTATTAGGCAAATGAGTATTTTGACCACATCATCCTCTTTATGCATGTTGTCTTACTCCAAGCTGTATAGGCTCGAAAGCCTACTACCAATTAAGCATATTAGGTGATGTGCATCTCTGTAATGAGAAGGGGTGTGGTCTAATGACATCAACACCCTATATTAGGTGTGCATAATTATTAGGCAACTTCCTTTCCTTTGGCAAAATGGGTCAAAAGAAGGACTTGACAGGCTCAGAAAAGTCAAAAATAGTGAGATATCTTGCAGAGGGATGCAGCACTCTTAAAATTGCAAAGCTTCTGAAGCGTGATCATCGAACAATCAAGCGTTTCATTCAAAATAGTCAACAGGGTCGCAAGAAGCGTGTGGAAAAACCAAGGCGCAAAATAACTGCCATGAACTGAGAAAAGTCAAGCGTGCAGCTGCCAAGATGCCACTTGCCACCAGTTTGGCCATATTTCAGAGCTGCAACATTACTGGAGTGCCCAAAAGCACAAGGTGTGCAATACTCAGAGACATGGCCAAGGTAAGAAAGGCTGAAAGACGACCACCACTGAACAAGACACACAAGCTGATTTTTATAAGGTTTTATGGACTGATGAAATGAGAGTGAGTCTTGATGGGCCAGATGGATGGGCCCGTGGCTGGATTGGTAAAGGGCAGAGAGCTCCAGTCCGACTCAGACGCCAGCAAGGTGGAGGTGGAGTACTGGTTTGGGCTGGTATCATCAAAGATGAGCTTGTGGGGCCTTTTCGGGTTGAGGATGGAGTCAAGCTCAACTCCCAGTCCTACTGCCAGTTTCTGGAAGACACCTTCTTCAAGCAGTGGTACAGGAAGAAGTCTGCATCCTTCAAGAAAAACATGATTTTCATGCAGGACAATGCTCCATCACACGCGTCCAAGTACTCCACAGCGTGGCTGGCAAGAAAGGGTATAAAAGAAGAAAATCTAATGACATGGCCTCCTTGTTCACCTGATCTGAACCCCATTGAGAACCTGTGGTCCATCATCAAATGTGAGATTTACAAGGAGGGAAAACAGTACACCTCTCTGAACAGTGTCTGGGAGGCTGTGGTTGCTGCTGCACGCAATGTTGATGTGAACAGATCAAAACACTGACAGAATCCATGGATGGCAGGCTTTTGAGTGTCCTTGCAAAGAAAGGTGGCTATATTGGTCACTGATTTGTTTTTGTTTTGTTTTTGAATGTCAGAAATGTATATTTGTGAATGTTGAGATGTTATATTGGTTTCACTGGTAAAAATAAATAAATGAAATGGGTATATATTTGTTTTTTGTTAAGTTGCCTAATAATTATGCACAGTAATAGTCACCTGCACACACAGATATCCCCCTAAAATAGCTAAAACTAAAAACAAACTAAAAACTACTTCCAAAAATATTCAGCTTTGATATTAATGAGTTTTTTGGGTTCATTGAGAACATGGTTGTTGTTCAATAATAAAATTAATCCTCAAAAATACAACTTGCCTAATAATTCTGCACTCCCTGTATTTCTAGCTTAAATTGCTCACTGACTAATGCCGCAGAGGCCCAAGATGGAGGGTATTGTCAAAATGGGTGTTTTTTAAAACCAG
Organism: Bufo bufo; assembly: GCF_905171765.1. Taxonomy (NCBI): domain Eukaryota; kingdom Metazoa; phylum Chordata; class Amphibia; order Anura; family Bufonidae; genus Bufo; species Bufo bufo. Next base: position 337,032,536 of record NC_053391.1, on the reverse strand, counting down.
GAAAATTTTAGAAGTATTTCAAGCTTGTTTTTAACAATCACAGATGCAGCAAAGGCTGCAATATTAAGTACTTTGCCCTGAGATACTCAGGAGGTAATCTGGAGGTGGATACAATCTAAAAAAATAAGATTTGTTTGTTTAAAATCTTTCCTCTCTTGAACAAGGCAGACCGGGTTCTGTGCAGGAATTGTTGTGCTTTTATTTCAGGTTCCACTCTTCGGAGGTTTGGATGCTGTCTGATCTGTAGACAGCTCTCCATAATGCAGCAGGAAATAGCATTTTTGAAATCTGAGATTTGTAAATTAACTGTTAAACAAACTCAGGCTCGGAATGTTGCAATGCCAGTGCCACAGAGGCCCCCTAGAAATGGAAGATGGGTTACTGCAGATTCTGGTAGACTGAGAGCTGTTGATAGAAGACATGTCCCACAGTTTGTGGCACTCCATAATTCATTTGCAGCACTTTCAGAGTGAAAGAGCAACATGGAGGATGGCTCAGGCACAGTGGGTGAGGAACAATCATCTCCCATGCCTAAAGCATGAAAGACTGCAGCCAAAGACAAAAATGATAAGGTGAGGACTGATAATAAGCAGTTGTTGGTGGGCGATTCTATCATAAGAGGTGTGAAGTTTGAGGAAAATGGTGTTGTGAGATGTCTCTTTGGTGCTACCGCTAGCAGGGACAGACGATGTATCCTTAATATTGTTAGGCAAGCAAAGCAGCGAAGGGAGGTGGATGTTATTGTCCATCTTGGGACAAATGATCTAGCTTGAAATGACGTTTCAAAGGTGAAGGAAGCTTTTCACACACTTGGAAATGATATACGGGAGGTTGCATCAACTGTTTCATTCTCTGCAGTTTTGCCTGTGCATAACCGTCAGCATGACAGGAAGATGTGCATTAAGGAATTCAATGTATGGCTTGGTGAATGGTGTCTGAACCAAGGGTTTGGCTTTGTGTCTCATGTTAGCTCTCGGAATGGAAAAGAACTGTACAAGAACGATGGTTTGCATCTTTCATTCAAAGGAACGAATGTCCTTAGTGAACAGTTCAGCGTATTTGCTAAGGAGCATTTAAACTAGGAAAGGGGGGCAAAAGAGTGATAATACAGCAGTTCGACTGCCCCCCGGAACAATGCCAGAAGATGCCAGTAGCACATAGGTTAAGAAATGACAAGCTCAGAGTCTTGTCTACAAATCACAGTTTAGGGAATAAGATCAATGAACTTGAGTCTAAAATGGCATCTGAGAATATAGATTTAGTGGCTGTTACTGAGACATGGTTCAATGGGAGTAATGACTGGGATATAACAATACCAGGGTTCTCTCTATATAGGTATGACAAAAAAAGGCAAGAAAGGCGTAAGGGTTGGACCTGTATGTGAAAGATAGCATAAAATCTAATTGAATACAAGTTAGCGAGACCAATTTAGAGTCAGTTTGGGTTACCATGCTGCTTGATAATCATAAGGTAACTCGTGTAGGTGTGATATATAGACCATCTAGCCAAGTCAAAGAATTAGATGATCTACTAGTTGAGGAAATAGCTAAAATGACATTGAAAAGGGACGTTATCATTATGGGAGACTTTAAACTTGCTGATGTAAACTGGAAAACCAAAATAGCTAGTTCTGCCAGGAGTACAGATATTCTAATTTCCCTATTGGGATTATCTCTACAGTAAGTAGTTGAGGAGCCAACCTGGAAGGAGGCCATTTTTGATTAATATTCACAAATGGGAATTTGGTATCTGGTATTACAGTAGGGGAAAGCTTGGGATCTAGTGATCACCAGTCAGTGTATTTTACTATAAAAACTGTGACTGAGTCACACCACACAAAAACAAAAGTTTTAGATTTTAGAAAAACAGATTTTTCTAAAATTTGATTAGTGGTATAATAGTCCCTATCAGATTGGAACAGTTTCAATGGAGTCCAGGAGAAATGGGACTACTTAAAAGTGGCACTATTGAAGGCAACAGATAATTGCATTAGGCTTGTCAGTAAAAGCAACAAAAAAAAAGGAAGAGACCACTGTGGTACTCAGCAGAAGTGGCCAAAATCATTAAAAACAAAAAGATAGCATTTAGTAATTATAAAAAAAAAAAAACAAGGATGACAGGCAAATTTATAAGATTAGGCAGAATGCTAGCAGAATGCTTGGGTGTATAGGGAGAGGCATTACCAGTAGAAAGAGGGAGGTGCTCATGCCGCTCTACAGAGCACTAGTGAGACCTCATTTGGAGTATTGTACTCAGTACTGGAGACCATAACTCCAGAAGGATATTGATACATTAGAGAGAGTTCAGAGAACAGCTACTAAACTAGTACATGGATTGCAGGATAAAACTTACCAGGAAAGGACCTTAACATGTATAGCTTGGAAGAAAGACGAGACAGAGGGGATATGATAGAACTTTTAAATACATAAAGGGAATCAACAAGGTAAAAGAGGAGAGAATATTTAAAAGAAGAAAAACTGCTACAAGAGGACATAGTTTAAAATTAGAGGGGCAAAGGTTTAAAAGTAATATCAGGAATTATTACTTTACTGAGAGAGTAGTGGATGCATGGAATAGCCTTCCTGCAGAAGTGGTAGCTGCAAATACAGTGAAGGAGTTTAAGCATGCATAGGATAGGAATAAGGCCATCCTTCATGTAAGATAGGGCCAAGGGCTATTCATAGTATTCAGTATATTGGGCAGACTAGATGGGCCAAATGGTTCTTATCTGCCAACACATTCTATGTTTCTATGTTTTTTTTACTAACAGAATATGACAGCAGTATATAACGCTTGAATTTCACACGTACGGATGCAATTTTTTAAAACCCAGAAAATTATAGCTGTATTTCTAACTTAAATTGCACACTGACTAATGCGGCAGATGCCCCAGATGGAGAGTATTGCCAAAAATGGGTGTTTTTTAAAACCCCAAAAATGATTGAAGTTCTTACAAGCTTGTTTTAACAATAACCGATTCAGCAAAGGCTGCAATATTACCGTATTTTTTGCCCTATAAGACGCACCGGCCCATGAGACGTACCTAGGTTTTTGGGGAGGAAAATAAGAAAAAAAATATTTTTAACCAAAAGGTGTGCTTTTGGTGGGTTTGGAACTAATGGTGGTCTGTGGATGGCACTATTACTGGGGATCTGTGGATGACGGACACTGTTATGGGGGGATCTGTGGATGACGGATTCTGTTATGGGGGGATCTGTGGATGACTGACACTGTTATGGGGGGATCTGTGGGTGACGGACACTGTTATGGGGGGATCTGTGGATGACGGACACTGTTATGGGGGGATCTGTGAATGACGGACACTGTTATGGGGGATCTGTGGATGACGGACACTGTTATGGAGGGGGGATCTGTGACGGACACTGTTATGGGGGGATCTGTGGCTTGCACTGTTACAGGGGGCTCTGTGGCTGGCACTGGTACAGGGGGGATCTGTGGATGGCACTGTTACAGGGGGATCTGTGGATGGCACTGTTAGAGGGGGATCTGTGGATGGCACTGTTAGAGGGGGGATCTGTGGGTGGCACTGTTATATATGTGCCATCCACAGACCCCCCCAACCCATAACAGTGCCATCCACAGACCCCTCCAGCCCATAACAGTGCCATCCACAGACCCCCCCAGCCCATAACTGTGCCATCCACAGATGTTCCCCATAAAAATGTCATCCACAGATCCCCCCCTGCCGCTCCGGTATACTAATATAAAATGTCTTATTCAATTAATAGTTATTAAACATGCCCCCTCACTCCTAATAGTACCTTACATCCTAACCGCTTCATTACACTCACTGATGTCACTCACTGACGTCACTTGCCTGCGCTGCCTGCTTCATTCATAAAGTAGGCGGCGCAGGCACGTGACATCAGGGAGTTACGCTGCCGCCCGCACGTGCTGCCTGCCTGCATTCTACTGAAGCGGTTACGATGTAAGGTACTATTAGGAGTGAGGGGGCATGTTTAATAACTACCGTATTAATTGAATAAGACATTTTATATTAGTATATCGGAGCGGCGGGGCGGGGCTATAGTACAGTGACTGCACCGCCCCACCGCTATTGCCGGCCCCCAGCTCCTCCTCCCAGTCCCTCCCCCCGCTCTCGCATACATCACAGCCAGTGATGTAAAACTGCCAGCATTCGCCCCATAAGACGCAGGGGCATTTTCCCCCCATTTTGGGGGGAGAAAAAGTGCGTCTTATGGGGCGAAAAATACGGCAATTACTTTACCCTAAAAGGGTGTTTTTTTAATGCCAGAATATGACAGCAGTATATAACGCTTGAATTTCACACTGATCGATGCAGCAAGGGCTGTAAAATTTTGTTTTTTGCCCAAAAAGGGTGTATTTTAAAACCCAGAAAATTATTGCTATATTTCTAGCTTAAATTGCACACTGGCAAATGCTGCAAAGGCACCAGATGTAGGATATTGCCTAAAATGGGTGTTTTTTTTTTTTTTTAACCCAGATTATTATTGCAGTATTTTTTAAGCTTGGATTTGAATGTCACAAAAGCACAGATGCAGTGCTGGTGCACTGAGCTTGCATAAAATGGCCGCCACCGCTCACCTAACTAACAGACGGATAAAAGTTTTTTTTCTGTGTCACTGGACTCAGGACAGGGTAAAAAGATTGTGCACTGCACCCACAAAACTAAATCTAGGTAGATCGCTGAGTTAACAAGCTATTCTGATTAAAGATTCTTTCCTATTCTCTCCCTCACAGCAGCAGCATCCTCTCCCTACACTAGTAACAGTAGAGTGACGTGCAGCGCTACGTGACTCCAGTTTTTATATAGGCTGGGTCACATCACATATATAGGCTGGCCAATCACAGCCATGCAAATATTAGGCATGGCTGTGATAGCTTCTAATGGCAGAGTTAAACGCTTGTTGATTGGCTGCTTTGCAGCATTTTAAAAAGCGCCATAAAATGGCCGAACACCGAACCCGAACTTTTACTGAAATATTCGGGTCCGGGGTCCAAAAATCCTAACTTTCGGTACGAACCCCAACTTTACAGTTCGGGTTCGCTCAACCCTACTCATGACAAAAGCCTTGAAATCCATTGAAATGTAAGTTAACAATTTCTTGCATCTGTAAACTTTATTCGTAGAGACAGCATGGGAAATCTGATTTGGGGAAAAAGGGAACCAAATTGGAAATGTGCATGATTTATAAATAATATGTTACTTTTATTTTAAGCATTGTTGTGGTGGGGTACTATAAGTATGTTTTTTTATTTTTAAACAAATGTTGTTCATGTGGTTCAGCTCCTGGGCCTGCACGATCAGCATAATATAACTGTATGTAATGGTTCCTGATTCACTGAAATGTTGCATTACTGGGATTTCTAAGATCTAGGAATAAAAAGGCATAACATGACATAGGTGCATAAAAAGGTTACTAAACTTTGATATAAATTATATACAGAATATAATATACAGAGTAAAGTAAGTTATAGTCACCAAAGCCATGAACAAATTGAGCAGTTCCCAACATGGAACCTGGCCGACGCCCACATGACACAAAGACAGGTAATGGTATCAAGACACATCTTACCCTGATGATGTCTTTCATGGAGGTAAGCTCTTTGTTACATAGCTAGATGGTTTCTAGCTTCCTAGCCCCTCATAGCCACTCCTAAAGGTCTTTTTTGTACAGTACGCATGTACAGTTACTTCAAACCTCAGGAACGAGGCCAGGTATCTGGTACCACTAACCAACTACATTACAAGGAATTAAATCAGAAAGAACTACAAAAACACCTTGCTACACAAATTCAGTGGAACATTACTTAAATTATTTTTTAAAAGCTGCATCAATTAGTTACATGGTAAAATCTGTCAAATCCTTCTCTTCACTTTTACAAAAATAACTTTCAAGCTAGATAACTCGAAAAAACACTTTTATATCTATTTAAAGTAAAAAAAAAATAAAAAAATAATCAAATCTTTTGTAAATCAAGCTATTTTTTTCTTTTTAAACAGACAGCTATTTTATGCCAACTTGTGATCGTTCTAGTCAAGTCAATGTCATCTGGTAAAAAAAACCTGATATTATATATTATATATTATCATGCAGGTTGGTAGATTTCCAAGCAGCTAGGGGTTAAGTGGCCATTTACTGTACATCTCACTGTTATTAGACCTACACAGATGCTCTAGACACATTTTGTTACAAAGGACAGAAAACCGGCTGCATTTCTAAAACACCCTGTAATTACACATTAAACTACTGATTAATTGCAGCGTTGTACACTAAATTGCCCCCAAATTGGACACTTAATAATAATAAGTAGCTTTAATAGTTGACCTTTCCTGGTACTCCATCTGTTACATGATACAGAAAGGGTAAATTGAAGCTTTCTTGTCAGTTCATATAAAGGACTCGGTGTACTTTCTATTTTAGGTTATTTTTGCCATTTTATAATGCTTCAAGGGGGAAGAGGTGTGGGTTTTGGTAACCCCCCACAACTTTATCAGACCTGAAAAGCATACTTACCTGCTTCCTAGCGCTGGCTCCTTGCTTCTTCTCTCCCCAGCCTTGGCTTTTCAGCTCTACTTCCAGGATGTAAACTTCAGTTTTTATGGTGCTACAGCCAATAGCAGCCCACACCTATCCCCTTTGCATCATGTGACTATCACCACTGCGGCCTACAATTGGCTTCAGCTGCATGAAAACGGTTATATCCTTGAAGTCAAGAGGAGAAGACGAGGCTGGGGAAAGGAGACAGGAGCCAGCAGAGGGAAGCAGGTAAGTATGCTTTCCTTCACAGGTCTGTCAAAGGAAGGGGAAGGGGGGTTGCCACACTGACATCCAAAGGTGTGCAACATAATTGTACAAAATTTTGATTTATATTAGGGTAAGGCCAAACGGTCAGGTTTGCTGCAGTTTTGATGCAGTTTTCAAAGCCAAAACCAGGAGTTAATTGAAGAAAATAAGTTGTATCTGTCCTTAATACATTCTTTGTATTTATGATCCACTCCTGATTTTGGCTTCCAAAACTTCATCAGGAAACATGACAGTGGCCAAACCCATAGACTTTAGTAGCCAAAACTATGCAAATAAAATGATCTTCAGGATAAAGAAAGCTATACTCAACAAATAGTATACTGATCCATTATGTCTATTACTATTTTGTACCAGACATGGTGTCTAGAACATTATTCAGTTATGTCCACATTTTAGGATTACAAAATCTAGCATGCATCAGTGACTGTTCACATATAGTTTCTTATCCCTGCACTGATGTCAGGGGCAAATAATTTTGTAATATTTTACTGCCAAATGCCCAAAAACCCCCAGCATCAGGACCGGCAGATAATGGGAAGGACAGACAGCTCCCTTTGGCTGAGGTGAGGGAGCCTTGACTGCCAGAAACCGGGTGAGTGCCAGTGGATGATGCAGCAGTTGCTGCAGCAGGCTGGACCACCACATCAAAGCCACGGTTCTCCCAGGCCACTTTATGGCGGTGCCGCATATGTTGATGCAGGGCGGTAGTGCCAACATTGGCACACTGGCCACGCTTCACCCTCTGCCCACAGATTCTACATGCGGCCACGTTCACCTCATCATGCAGCTTAAAAGAAAATTGCCACACCACCGAGTAGATGATTTTACCCCCAACACTACGCACTGACTGACTGGTACTGCCGCTGTCTCCTTGAACCCCTGCACTGCTACTTCCAGGGCAGGTAGGCTCCAGCGAAGCGAGTGGTCTACCCAGGGCGTGTTTGGCTCCCAACCTTCCACTGCTGACCCCCTGCTGACTTCCAGCCACACTAGTGACTTGCTGGCTACACCACTGGCTCACCGGCAAGCTGCCACACTCTTTTCCCGATGATGATGAAGCCCCTTCGTCACCCGGCTCCCAAGTGCAATCAGCTACATCATCATCATCGAGTAGTGTCTGCATGCCACTGATTTCCTCCTCAACCGTTTTTGGTTAAGGAGCCAGACCGCTCTCAACACCAGCTCCCATGTCACTCTCCTCATCACTACTTGCCCGCCTACACAAAAGGCTTTTCATCAGATCAGTGCAACGAAGAAAGGTAAAAATATTTGTATTTTGCCAGTTATACACAGCAAACTGGCCTGTAAAATATCTCACTAGTGATGGACGAACATCGGCCAGGACGGTTCGCAAATCGTGCAAATGCGGCAGGCCCCATACACTTTAATGGCAGGCGAAATTTTTTTTATTTTAGGCCACGGGAGCACAGGCCCCAAAAATTAGGTATTCGCTTTACAGAAAAGAATTTGTGATTATGTGGCTGGAGGTACATTAAGCGGTCACTGGATAAAAATTTTACTGAAGGCCACTGGAGTACAGGCCTCAAAAATTAGGCATTCACCTGACAAAAGAACTTGTGATTATGTGGCTGGAGGTACACTAGGCGTTCACTTGATAAAAATTTTAATGTAGGCCAGTACAGGCCCCAAACATTAGGCATTCACCTGACAGAAAAGAACTTGTGATGATGTGGCTGGAGGTACACTAGGCGTTCACTTGATAAAAATTTTAATGTAGGCCAGTACAGGCCCCAAACATTAGGCATTCACCTGACAGAAAAGAACTTGTGATTACAGTCAGGTCCATAAATATTGGGACATCGACACAATTCTAACATTTTTGGCTCTATACACCACCACAATGGATTTGAAATGAAACGAACAAGATGTGCTTTAACCACAGACTGTCAGTTTTAATTTTAGGGCATATACATCCAAATCAGGTGAACGGTGTAGGAATTACAACAGTTTGCACATGTGCCTCCCACTTGTTAAATTACCAAAAGTAATGGGTCATAATAATCATAAAGCAAACTTTCACTTTTTAATACTTGGTTGCAAATCATTTGCAGTCAAATACAGCCTAAAGTCTGAAACGCATAGACATCACCAGATGCTGGGATCGTCCCTGGTGATGCTCTGCCAGGCCTCTACTGCAACTGTCTTCAGTTCCTGCTTGTTCTTGGGGCATTTTCTCTTCAGTTATGTCTTCAGCAAGTGAAATGCATGCTCAATCGGATTCACGTCAGGGGATTGACTTGGCGATTGCATAACATTCCACTTCTTTCCCTTAAAAAACTCTTTGGTTGCTTTTGCAGTATGCATTGGGTCATTGTCCATCTGCACTGTGGAGCACTGTCCAATGAGTTCTGAAGCATTTGGCTGAATATGAGCAGATAATATTGCCCGAAACACTTCAAAATTCATCCTGCTGCTTTTGTCAGCAGTCACATCATCAATAAATACAAGAGAACCAGTTGAATTGGCAGCCATACATGCCCACGCCATGACACTACCACCACCATGCTTCACTAATGAGGTGGTATGCTTAGGATCATGAACAATTCCTTTCCTTCTCCATACTCTTCTCTTCCCATCACTCTGGTACAAGTTAATCTTGGTCTCATCTGTCCATAGGATGTTGTTCCAGAACTGTGAAGGCTTTTTTAGATGTCGTTTGTCAAACTGTAATCTGGCCTTCCTGTTTTTGAGGCTCACCAATGGTTTACATCTTGTGGTGAACCCTCTGTTTTTGCTATCTCTCTGATGGGTTTGTTTTGTTTTTTTCAGCCTAATGATAGTTTGCTTCACTAATAGCGACAGCTCTTTGGATCTCATCTTGAGAGTTGACAGCAACAGATTCCAAATGCAAATAGCACACTTGAAATTAACTCTGGACCTTTTATCTGCTCATTGTATTTGGGATAATGAGGGAATAACACACACCTGGCCATGGAACAGCTGAGAAGTCAATTGTCCCATTACTTTTGGTTCCTTAACAAGTGGGAGGCACATATGCAAACTGTTGTAATTCCTACACCATTCACCTGATTTGTATGTAAATACTCTCAAATTAAAGCTGACAGTCTGCAGTTAAAGCTTGTTTGTTTCATTTCAATTCCATTGTGGTGGTGTATAGAGCCAAAAATGTTAGAATTGTGTTGATGTTCCAATATTTATGGACCTATGTGGCTGGAGGTACATTAAGCGGGCACTGGATAAACATTTTACTGTAGGCCACTGGAGTAGAGGCCCCAAACATTAGGCATTCACCTGACAGAAAAGATCAAGTGATTATGTGCCTGGAGGTACATTAGGCGGTCACTGGTATATAAATTTTACTGTAGGCCAGTACAAGTCCCAAAAATTAGGCATTCATCTGAAAGAAAATAACTTGTGATTATGTGGCTGGAGGTACATTAGGCGGTCACAGGATAAAAATTTTACTGTAGGCCAGTACAGGCCCCAAAAATTAGACAGACATTCACCTGACAGAAAAGTCCTTTTATGCCGCTGTATATACATAAGACAAGGACCATTCTTTGTTCTAAGTGGTGGCGGATATATGTGGGCTGGCATGAGGAAATTCAATTACACGTGGTCGTCACAGGTGTTGAATTCCTCCGAGATCCATGCTTAATTAATTTTTAGAAATGTGAGGTAGTCCACACTGTCGTGAGCTAGGCAAGTGCGCTTATCGGCCACAATCCCCCCTGCTGCGCTGAACGTCCTTTCGGACAGGACACTCGATGAGGGGCAAGCCAAGACTTCCATGGAAAATTGTGCCAGCTCTGGCCACAGGTCAAGCCTGCACACCCAGTAGTCCAGGGGTTCCTCGCTTCTCAGAGCGTCCACATCGGTTGTTAACCCGATGTTCTCGGACACCTGTCGGTCTAGGCGTTCCCTGGGGCTGGATCTGTAGGGTGGCTGTCGATGGGTTGCTTTTAAGAATGATCTCCTATCCAAAGTGACCAACATATCTTCAAACCACCCTCTTCTTGCAGGAGGCGCATTAGGATTGGTACCCGCACCTGTTTCACTGTGGGTGGAAATTCCTCTGCCAGAGCCCGCAAAAACAGAATGAAGCATCTCTGACAGCAAGGCCTGGAAATGCTGAATTCTGACAGCCCTATGTAATGCTGGTAACATGTCCACCATTTTGTGTTTGCACCGGGGGCATAAGTACGTTGCCACCAATTACTGGTCCTTGCCCTTTATGCTTTTTATACGGAGGTCCCTCTTCAAACACTGTAGCATGAAGGCCCCCATTTGCACTAAATTGGAAGCGGTGGAGCACCCTGGGTCTTGCTCACCGCCCAGGAGAATGTTATCCTTGGTCTCCTCCTCCAAGCCACAGACAACACCAGGGAAAAGTTTAATGTACCCCTCAAAGCCTGCTTTTCTTGCTCCTCCTCCTCCTCCCCTTAGCCATTATCCTCCTCTGACTCCTCTTAAGAGTACTTTTGACTTGTCACAGATGGAGTAGCCCCCCCTGGAAATTCAATCAGCATTGCGACTTCCTCATCTTCCAGCTCTTGCTCCACGACGGCTTGATCAATGACACGACGCAATGCATGCTCCAGAAAGAAGACGTAAGGTACAATGTCACTGATTGCGCCCTGGCTGCGACTGACCAGTTTGGTGTTCTCATCAAATGGCCTCAGAAGTTTGCGTGCATCCCACATAAGCAGCCACTGGCGCAGTGAAATAAACCAAGCACTGCAGAACCTGTGCTGCTGCAGAGTTTGTATAGGTAGTCGTTAACGGCACGTTGCTGCTGGAGCAGCCTATCAAGCATATACAAGGTGGAGTTCCAGTGCGTCAGGCTGTCACAAATCAGATGTCTGATGGGCAAGTGGTGTCGCCGCTGAACGTCAGCAAGGCAAACCATGGCCGTTTACGATCTTCTAAAATGGCCAGAGATTTTCCTGGACTGCCCAAGATGTCCTGGGGTATTTGGCAACGAATTTCTGCACGACTAAGTTCAGGACGTGTGCCATGCACGGCATGTGCGTCATTTTGCCCTGTTTCATCGTGCTCAGCAGATTGACACCGTTGTCGCACTTCACTTTACCAACTATCAAATTGAGCGGGGTTAGCCACTGATCGGCCTGTGACCGCAGAGCCGAAAGGAGTGCAGGACCGGTGTGGCTCTTGGCTTCCAGGCACAACAGCCGCAGCACAGCATGGCAACGTCTCACCTGTCACGTTGAATAGGTTTTGGGGAGCTTGGGGGTGCATCAGAAGAGATGGTAGCAGTTGAAAAGTAAGAGTCAGCTGAGAAGGAGACGGAGGAGGAGGAGAAGAAGAGGCAGGCCTGCATGGAAACCTTGGAGGTACCACTAAATCCACACGGGTGCCACGGGTTACATGCTTTACAGCCGTCAGAAGGTTCACCCAGTGGGTAGTAAAAGTTATGTACCTTCCCTGCCCTTGTTTGCTAGACCATGTGTCTGTGGTCAGATGTATATTGGCACCGACACTTTGTGCCAGAGATATGTTCACTTGCCGCTGAACGTGGCCATATAGCTCTGGGATGCCCTTCTGGGAGAAATATTTCCTTCCGGGTACCTTCCATTGCGGTGTGCCAATGGCCACAAATTTTCTAAAGGCCTCCGAGTCCACCAGTTTATATGACAAAAAACAATATATACCCCAACCAGGGAATGATTACTTAAAGAAGTAATTAACTGGCATTAGCCTATGGCAAACTACCACAATACAAATCCTACAAAAAATGCCAGGCCGCTTATAATGAATTGATACTTTATTACAAAATCACATAAATTTAGTTACAAACACTATTAAAAGAAAGTATGGTGCAGGAGATAAAGAGAGACAACATCACTGGAGGAAACATACAGCAAAAGCATGTCCATACATCAGTCCATCAATGCAATACATAGGAAGATAAAGTGCAAATGCAAACAAATCATTTGTAATCAAAAGGACATCGGACAATTACCCATAGTGCGTCTCCTCTAGGTGGCGCCAACCCCAACGCGCGTTTCGGCGTACCTTCGTCTGGGAGGAGACGCAGTATGGGTAATTGTCCGATGTCCTTTTGATTACAGATGATTTGTTTGCATTTGCACTTTATCTTCCTATGTATTGCATTAATGGACTGATGTATGGACATGCATCCGCTGTATGTTTCCTCCAGTGATGTCGTCTCTCTTTTTATCTCCTGCACCATACTTTCTTTTAATCATGTTTGTAACAAAATTTATGTGATTTTGTAATAAAGTATCAATTCATTATAAGCGGCCTGGCATTTTTTGTAGGTTCAGTTTATATGACAGTAGTTGGCGGGCTAGCATTTCTTACAAGCCAAGGGTCATCCGTTGGGCAAGAGGGTTATCCAGCGTCATTAACTTTTTACGATTGAACATTTGGGCCATGGAAGCCTGCCTTCTGCCAGATGAACGCGACGACGGCATGGTGGAAGGTGGAGTGGAAGTCAAATGGGAGAAGAAAGGAGAAGAGGCAGGACGTGGAGTGTTGGGAGTGTGGCTTTGTGGGTTCTGAGGGTGTTGTTCTAACTGGGCTCGTGATGGGAGGCCAGGTGCCTTCTTAAGGCGGTCGTTCGTAGGTGAGTGTTGGGCTTACCGTGGCTTTTTGCGTTGACAGCACAGGCTGCAGATGGCAACACTATTGTCAGCAGCTGACACACAAAAAAAATCCCACACTGCGGAGCCAAGTGCCGGCATCCTGGGAGCGCAAGATGTGACTGTGCATGGTTCGCTCAAGATACATTTGCATTCGGCTTTTGCCTCCTGTGCACTGCGAGTTCTACCTGATTCTACTCCTTCTCCTCCCTATCTGCTGCTCTGTCTCTCCTTCTGAACTCCCTCCTCTTCCTCTATTGTGGGCACCCACGTGACGTCCATCGACACATCAACATCCTCACCTTCACCACCACTGACATTAGAGATCTTGGAGTAGGCAGAAACAGAGGGGACCACCCTCCTTGGGCTGATCTGGGTACTGTTGTCAGACCACTGGGTGGTGGACGTTTCAACCTCCTCTTCCTCATCCGATGCCAAGAATGGCTGCGCATTGGTAAGGTCTGGGAATGGATGGGGAAATAATTCCTCTGACTCGAGTGGAGGGGCTATGGTGGTGGTGGTGTCTTTGGAGGTGCACAAAGCAGAGAGTGAGGAGGATGCAGATACACAGGATTAGGAGGGTGCAGAAGCGGAAGGCTGACTGAGCCACTCAACCAACTCTGGTGCGTCCTTTGACGCAATCGCACGCACCTTCTCCAACTTTCCACTTAGGTTCCGGCCTGGTTCACCTGTCCGACCCCTACCTGCCTCTTCCTCTGCCTGTCATTTTCAAAATGACCCTATGCCAAAGTCCCTATAGAAGAGCAGTATTTGTGGAATCAGGTATTTTGCAGGCCTCAATCAGTATTTAATGGATACAGGTATATTAATCTACTTAATCAGTATTTTTTGGAAGCAGTTGTATCGCAGGCCTCAATCAATATTTGGTGGAAGCAGGTATATTTCACCCCTCAATCTATATTTTGTGAATGCAGGTATATTACACCCCTCAATCTATATTTTGTGGAAGCAGGTATATCAAACCCCTTAATCAGTATTTTGTGGAAGCAGGTATATCGCACCTCTCAATCAGTATTTTCTGGAAGCAGGTGCATCACAAGCCTCAATCAATATTTGGTCGAAGCAGGTATATCAATCCCCTTAATAAGTATTTTTTGGAAACAGGTGTATCGCAGGCATCAAACAATATTTTGTGGAAGCAGGTATATCAATCCCCTTAATCAGTATTTTGTGGAAGCAGGTATATAGAACTTCAGCTTCCCACTAGCTTATGTGGGAACTGCAAAAGCTTGTTTCTGTCATCTGTAATACCATGCTGTATTGTATTATTCTGTGAAAACCCTTTTTACCAGGCTGTCTGGTGCACCACATACATCTCACTACTAGATGGGGTAGCACCACAGTATATATAGGACAGTTCAGGCCTAGTTAGCGAGTTAGTTTAGTTGGGAAGATGTAGTTGTTGAGAGCAGGAGTGTAAAGGAGTTAGGAGAGGTCTCCTCTCCTCTCAGCTCTCTGTCTTGGGCTCCACGGCCCAGAGGAGTCATCGTTTGGATCTCAGCACCAGGCCAGGAAGTCAGGCAGAGGAAAAGTCTCTATTCTACCAAGGAAGGACAAAGCCATTATTCTTGGCTCTAGGCGCCTTTGTATATAGGTGAAGTACTTATTAGCTTTTGGCAGCCTCACCGTTATTCTAAGGACAGATAAGATTTCTGTTGCATC
Organism: Bufo bufo; assembly: GCF_905171765.1. Taxonomy (NCBI): domain Eukaryota; kingdom Metazoa; phylum Chordata; class Amphibia; order Anura; family Bufonidae; genus Bufo; species Bufo bufo. The sequence continues at coordinate 337,017,433 of NC_053391.1, read as the reverse complement.
GCTTGTGTGTAGAAGACTAGGACTTGAATAACCTCAACTGAGACTGAAGTAATATAAAGAGCTGAATATCAGTGAGTACATAACTAACTACCCTAGCCTGACACATTACTACCAGCACAGCCTGTATATGGGATTAAACAGAGACTGTTTTATTACTGGATGTAAACTGTTATCAAGAACCTGGTTATAGTAAAGTTCCCAGTTGGATTTAAACCTGCCTTATTCTTCTAACTTCATACCACTACCACTTTCAACATTTTGCACCATTAAGGTGCTGGCGTCACGACAATACTTAAGTCAGGGGCCAAGCCGCACAAGCACTCAG